>NW_009914393.1:39980-82283 GCF_000696875.1 Nestor notabilis
CCTGCTGATAAAAGGGGTTTGTTTCGGGGTTTTGATTGTTTGTTTGTAACTAGGCAAAGGTGGCTGTAGCCAAAATACAGCTCTGTGAGAAACAACTGTTCTTCCATTGAAGAGAAATACTGTCTCATCTTTCAAAACAAAACTTCTGTTTACTTTTGCATAATAACAAATCTTGCATTTTCTGACCGGTACCTTTATTGTTTGTGGTCAGGCAAAACTACTTGTTCCCCAGCTGGTATCTCCACAAGCTGATGGCTGTAATAGTGCAGCTAGACAAGTTCAGAGTGCAGAGAAGTTGTGTGTTGGGAAGAAAGGGGGGAATTACCCAACCTGCCAACCCATCTCTCAGATTCCCATTCAGCTGAAGCGCTGAAGCCTTTACAGTAAGATTTTTTTAATATATATATATATAGTTTATACATGGTCTACATATATAGTCTATTTATTATACATATATATCATATTTTCTTTATGTATATTTATACTTACAAAGCTCTAACAGCAGCTTCAAGTCTAAATTTGGGGATTAAATCCCTAGCCCTTGAGATCCCAGAATTCCCTCTGACCTTAAAATCAACAGGTCTGTAGATCCGAAGTGGAGTTAGATTTGGTCCTAGTGCATATTTCCTTGTTTTTTGTCATTTTTGAATCACATGCCCCATGTGCCATCACTTTGGTAGGACTGCTGTTGCTCCATGTTTATTACCCTAAGTACAATCAATTTTTATTCATTACTGTGTGATTTGATTTCTAATACGACTTTCTTCCACATGTTGGTTGACCATAAAATTACACTGGTGTGATTGCCTTTTAACAAAACTCTGACATGTTCTTCCTTCCTAGTCAGAGTAAAACGACAAAATTACCTTCTTCCAGCCTCATATGCTCATAGTTATTTCCTTGATTAAAACTGGCTGGAAAAATGTTTTGGCATATCTCCCGTCTTCTTAACCCCACAAAAATGTCATTTAAAACACATCTATACAAACACTTTTTGCATGGTTTTTTTTTTTTTTGCATGTAGATCTACTTGAAGCAAATCAAGTGTTTTGTTTCTTTCTGTTGTCTATTTTAAGATTTTTGTTTCAAGTTTACTTTTTTGTTCCAAGTTTTCATATAGTTTGTCATATTGCCCTATATGTTCTTTGACTGACTAAATGAGCAATATAGCTGCACGTGTTGAAAACAGCGAAGTGCATTACAACATTTCTTAACAAAAAGCACTTTGATGCTTTTTTAATGGAAGGAGAAGGTTTAAAAACAATATATGAGTGATATCAAAGTAGAATTTGTGGAAATTCTGCTTTATTAAAAAAATAAATTGTTTTGGCCTGATTTGAGATCAAAGAATATCGTGAGTGTTCTGTGAAGTGAGAGTTCTGTTTGGGCTGGTTTCACCTCCGCAGATGCCACACGGGCAGCCTGTCCCCCACCACGGGCACAGGCTATTGCATGGCCCCAGCATCAGAACCTAAAATCAGCCCCTTTGGATCATATAGCAGCTGTTCCCAAGCCATTTCATTATTTTTCAAAAGAGAAACTTGGCTAAATTCTATCCTGTTCAATGTCATTCGTGTATCAGCCTCCTACTGCTGTTTCCTGGATTTCAGTCCAGAAAGGTGCTCTACAGACTTGGAACTGCCAACACCCATCTGGTGTGAAGATGTGAAATCCATACAGTTCCCTTGAGCTACTCCGTTTGTCTCCAGTGCCTGAGGGAGGTGTTTCTTGACCTACATCTCAATTTGCTTTTGCATTGCTTAGTCAGTACAGAAGGTGCTCTCTTTCTTGATGGGTGACTTTATTCTTTTATGAAATTGTCCTGCACGAATTGTTCCTGAAAAATACAGTTTAGAAGGAATATTGTCAAAAATTCTGTCTCTCTCTATACTTTATTATCCCCTCATTTTTTTTGTCATTTAACTCCAATTATGGGATGCTAAGTGCTTTTGGAAATTTCATTGTTAATATCTTCTTACAGTGCTATTAACGTAAATCAACGTTAATAGTGTCCCAGCAAGTATAAAATCAATCAAAAATTCAGTACTCGCGAATCATTCTGTAATTTCAGCATAAAATGTTAATAGAAATAAAATCCAATACCATAAAATATCAGCAAATTCAACTTTAAATACATGTGATGAATGACTTTACCATTCTGCAGCATCCCATGGACTTCTGCAATGTGAAACCTTTCACTGGCAAAGGTCTAACACACATTGCTCCTTCCATTGTTGCTTTCCCAGCACAAGGTGTGCAGGGAATCTTACTCTTCCAGAAATTAAAAATCCATCCTCACAGAACATATGGCATCTGTATTCAGGTTTTTAGTGATAATAGCAAGGATTACTAGGAATCTGTTAAGTTATTCTAGCTAATAGAAACTCACTGCTTCTTTGTGCCACCAGCCTGGCTGGAAGAGCTTCAGCTGCATTACCTTTTATTGAGATTGGGATTTCCTTACAGACATATCTTTTAAATTGGAATTTAGATTGTGAAGATCCATCTGTTATTTAAACAAAACTGCTAGGAAAATGGTATAGATTTCTCAAAAAAATACAACTGTTGGCCTGAAAATTCAAATTAAAATTACCATTAAAAGAAAAACAAAATCCTCAAAGTGATACATGAAAAATTGTTTGGTATTTAACCTCTCATTTACCATCCCATCAGTCTAGAATCTTTTGATTTTGTTTTTTAAAATGCACCTGTTTTAATGGGTTTGGGCTGTTTGTGTTGTAGTCTTTAAAAACATGGTTAAGAACCTTTTGCTTGCAGAGGTAGGTATAATACCTGCAGGTAATAGAGGGTTAGGTCTTGATTCTCTAAGGTGCCAGACAAGAAGCATGATGTGAGTCTGAGATTTCTGTAATCACAGAAGAAGAAAGCGACAGTGAGATACCTATTAAGAGAGTTTGAGAAAGGCTTTCCTGGTCATTATATAGATACCTTTTCAGTCCTTATTCCTTTTTTTACCCATTATCATGTTGTAATGTCCATGTCTCCAGTCTCTGGACTGGTCTTACTCTGATCTCTTGGTTCTCTTTCTACTTTCTCCCCTTATTTCACGTGTGATTCCTCACCAGCAGATTTCTGCAGTAGAGCTGTGCAATTGAGTTTCACGGACCCTTTGAAGTCTGAGTGGGATTTTTGTGACATTTGTACTTACAAGATATTAGGAAAGCTTATGGTATCTCTAGGTATCTCATAATGGGTATCAGCTGCTAAACTCTTCTGTCATTGCTGTCTTTATGCCCATCCCCACAAGCTTCAGACAAGCCAGGGACATTTGGAAACTTTTGGCTATTCCATCTGGATACATGTTGCCCTGGAAAGTTAAGGTAAATGCTTAAGAACTTAGGCTGTCTCATGTTTTGGAACCTCATCTCTTATTCTTTTATCCAGAACTTCTAAAAGGAATTTGCATTATAATAAAACAAAACTTCAAATTTCTGTGAGCGTTACTTTAATTCTGGTGACATGGCAGAATTACCAAAATATTCCTTAAAGTGGACATTTATGGTCATTACATTTCCATAAACAGGTGGCCAGGGTGTCAGCTACCTCCGGACACATCCAAAACCTGCAGAACCAGCTAAATTGGCTGCATGTAGCTGGCCAGAGCTCAGCTTCAGTGGGCCAGGGCAGTGGGATTTCAATGGGAAGTCACTGAGCCTGACTTCACAAAAAATATTTTCAGCACCTGAGATATCAAGTAATCCAGTCAATAAAAGCTCCATACTATTTATTGCTGGTTTAATGTAGAACATTTTTCTTTATGAAATAAATCTGAAATCAAGGGCTTTTTTCATTGGCGTAGCTCCACCATTTCCCTTTGAATTAAATGGATCAGCCCTTAGAGCAGGGAAGCCCAAGTTTGGACTAGTGGCTTGAAGCCTGCAGGAGCACTTTTGTTAGGGTTTCAGTTAAAAAATGTCCTGAGAATTATGTTTTTTAGGTACTATGTTAAAAAACTTCTAACCCTTCCTTTGGTTCTTGTTGCCCTTTTTCCTGTCTTATGCAGAAATGGAAAGTTACTCATCCGGGTAATTTTCAGTGTGAAACTGGCTGTGAAGTCCCACTGGTATAAGCACAGACAGATACAGCGAGTGTAAGGCCTTGCTGTTCGTTTTCCTGTGCCAGGACATTTGTGTTGCTGTGCATTTCAGTGGGGTGATGCTGCAAATCTTCTCATTTCTGCTTCCAAAATAAATCAGACTTTTCCTCAGCCATGTTCCATTGGTGTGAGCTTAAGATATTGCTTCTTCACCTGCTTGGGTTTGCAGATTCTGGTCTCTACCTCATTTATTGAACATCATAGTATCAGAAGAATAGTAAGGGGAAAACAGTACTTTTCCCACCTATTTTTGTTTCAGAATTGATGACTTCGAGACTGAGTGGTGAGGGATCTGTCCACATCTAATAAAACGTATCAGCTCAGATGTTGGAAACCTTCATCTTTGCCATTAAACCACTGAGCTTCACTCCAGACCAAAGGCAGGGCAGGGAGTGCTGGGCTCTGCTGCCAGATCCTACACTCTCCTACGCCAGAATCTCAAGTTCTTCATTTCTCTTGAACATAACTGTGAGCAGAGGCTTGCCAACAGTTTTCACATTTGGCTTTGTAAAAAAAGGAGAGTCAGAGGGAATCCTACCATAATAACGCAAGGCTGTTGGGGAAAAAAATGCACCATAGTCAGAGAGATGAAATTAATTAAATATCAGAACAATATAATACAACGTTTAAGATAAAAAAATGTTGTTTTGACAGTAACTCAGCAATGAGGTCCTCTGCCTGAGGCCCATTAAATCAAGGTTTGTGTGTGCCTTTTGCAGGAGAGAATGCTTGCAGAAACACCAAACTCAAAGCAGAGGTCTAACGTTAGGAGTTACATTGCTTTGGGGTCTCATCCTGCACTACTTCCACTGACAAAGCTGCTGCGATGGCTCAGAGTAGCCCCAGGAAATTCAAATGGGTGCTAATTGTTCAGATTACTCATACTGAGTGTGAGGGACTGAGTTCTCGCAGTCAAAACACAGATCTAAGAATTTTCTTGAGTAGTATTAGAGAAAAATGGTATTTTTCCAGATATTTCAACACTTTTCAGTCCGCCCTTGGGTCCTTTTGGTAATTTGAGAGTTTCAGTGTTGCTTAACTTCTATTTTTGAAAGTTCTCAATTCCCCTTCTGCCTTTCAGCGTGGAAGAATGGTGAAGTGCCTTTGTCAGCAGTAATAGCTGAGTTGACCCAGTAAACACTGGCAGCCATCCAGGGTGGTGTGCCAGGGTTGCCAGGTCCTGCCGTGACTGTGACGGGCACACTAGAGGGAGTGGTGTGGGGGCATCCCACGGCGACCAGCATCATCCCCTGAAGGAGAAGGCACATTCAGAGTTTTAAGCGCAATAGATCACCGTATTACCAGAAAGCAAAAGAAACATTCTTTAATCCTTTCAAAGCCCAATAATATTATGTATATTGACTGAAGCCCTATGGAGTGGGCCTGGCAGGGTTTTTTCATTACTGCAGCACGCTGTAGCCTAGCTACCTTTGAAAAGTAACCAATATCAAGAGCCACTTGACATTTGCAAAGGATTATGGGTGTCCTCGCCATCTCTTCTCAAGTTCCCAAATTTACAATGGTCTTAATTTAAAAGTTAAGCCAGGGGATCAGTTGCTTAGTCTGCGGCTGGGCTGCCCTTTAAAAAAAAGGAAGGAAAAAAGACTGTGTATGTGTGTGTGTGTGCCTGCGCGGAGGGGAGAGGTGGGTAATGAACCTCGCACTGGTGTCGCCCGCCTCGAGCTGTCAGCTCCGATCGGTGGTGTTTCATTGTGGCAGAGGGTATCTAAATCGGGATCAGGTGGGTGGGAGCGGTTGGTTTCATTTCTGCAGGTGCTGCTAAAATGCAGGGAGCAGCATCAGCTGGTAATGAGTTGGTGAAAATGAAAAAGGGACATAAGTAGCTTCTTTAGCAAATCCCCTGGAAATGACATGGAGCCTCTGGGATCGATCGGATCGATCCCTCCAAAGGCTTGCAGGCTCCTCTCATCGGGCTGCCAGCACAGGCAAAACATAATGTTATTATCAGCAAAACTCATAGAAAATCTGCCGGGGCAAACAGCGCTCTCATTTCTTCCTCCCGCGGGGCAGCTCCTAGGCTGAGCTTGCGGGAGCATCCCAGTGCCCAGCAACACCATGTGGAGCAGAGGCCCCCACTGCCCATCTGGTTCCTGTTCAGGGCTCGCCTGTGGCACAGATGTGGAATTTGGATTCACAGCTGCCTGGCTAGGAGGTGGGGAGCAGAAACCCATCCTGCAGAGCAAGCATGAGGGGAAATGGAAATGGGAGGAAAGTTCAGGAGGTTTCTAACAAGGTGTTGGTCTTCCTCCCATCGTGTCTCTGCTGTCATCAGCCCTGGTTTGATTATTATTTGCTCTATAACACTTTATGAGGCTTGTGTTATTAGGTTCATATCCTTAATCTGCAGCATCGACTGAACCTTTCAAAACCGCGTTTCTGGCCAGGCTCTGAACTGCCTCCTTGCACAGGGAGGTGTCAGCACCCCAGCTCACGAGCAGTCCTGCACCTAAATCTTTACTGTCTTGAACTGAAACAGTCCTCAAATCTGAACTGTTGTATCTTCTCCAGAGCTCTGCAGAAATGGATTTTACTCTGAGAGTTACTGTGAGAAAAGTGGTCTTAAATCTCCCAGTCACATACATAAGTTCAAGGGGCCTTTCCTTCAAGAACTCAGAATTTGTTTACCTTTCTATAATCCTGCTGGGGTTAATAAAACAGTAAATTCGTTTTATTCCATCTGTCCTGGAAAGCGTACACTCAGAGTTCAGAGATCCTGCAGCAGGTGTGGGATGTTCTGTGGGATGGTGTCAGTGCATGCGGTGCATGGCCTGGAAGGGGGGGAGGCTAATGGGGTCCCCAAGGAACCTGTGCTGATACACAGTCTGCTTGACTGTTTGGGTCACCCTGGCTCCTGCAATCATCCAGGCTCCTGCAATCTTTGAGCTTTGCTTTGGGCCCTGCACTAGATGAAGCTTCTACACAAGGAAACCGTTGGCACATTACTGGCTTTTGTTTGTGGCTTGTGCTCCGCAAAGCATGATCATTTGGATCTTTAGCACAGAGTATTTAAACTAAACAGCACCATAAAAGAGGTGTGTTGATATAACTGCGTGCTGTTCATATGCCCTCTAACATAAGGATATGAGAATATTTATTTTACCCACTGGAAAGTTTGCCAGTTTGTGAAAAGCCCTTATTCTCAGGAGTTACAAGCATCGCTGCTTCCACAGAATCGATTAAACTAACATCAGCTTAGTGTTTCTGAATAACAGATCTTAGAGGACTTATACTTGTTCGTACATGACCTTTGTAGCAAGACCATAAATTTTGAAATACAAGGATTGAGGAGCATGAAATGAAACTACAAAATTAACTCAAGTTACAACAGTATTACGGAAATATGTGTAACATTTGTCATCCCAATAGTTTATGATAGTAAAAATAGGGATAGATCAGACACTTCACATTCAGAAACTATAGAAATGAACATGCAGTACTTCTAAAAATGTTATTGTCTGAAAATATCATTAATTTTGGAGGCATTTGTCTTTCTCTTCATAATGAGTTAAACTGAGAGATTCTCATAAACCATATCAATACCTGAAATATTTATTGTTTGTACCGTGTGTAAGATGTCTTGCTGAGATGTGCTCACTATCACAGCTGTCATCTTTTACCTTAGTGGTTGTCTGGTGGCTTTAGGAAAGGATGAGACCCGGTAGACAGTCAGTGTTAGCAGGCTGCCACCATGCAGGAGCTCCAAACAGTCTGGTCTGGGTTGTGCTACTGGGAAATAAAGACAGGCAATAAAAATACCATTGGTTGTTGACAAGATCCCTCCATAGCAATAAAAATGAGGACAATATATGGGCATTATAATTTTTCTGAATATATGAAAATTCAGATGGATTCCTATATTTTCCAAGCAATTTCTAAGTAACAGCAAGACAGGAGTGCTGAAGCAAAGCATCCAGCTATGTTCTTACTACTTGCCTGTTGAACGGCCTAATTCCTTTAAGTCTGCAGTGGGAAATAAGGTGAAAGACGCTATGAAAGACCTAAACAGAAACTATCCTTTGTAACAGAGTGAGAGCAGAGCTTTTCTGATAATTCTGTTCCTCCTGTTTTAACAAGCAACTTCCTTATGGTGGTCATGTCAGTTTGCTGGCAATGGAAACTTGGTCTTGTGGAGGCATCACCTTATTTTCAGTCTTACTGTTAGAAAAACTCTCTCAAGTTAAATGCTTAGTTGGAAAACAGTGACAACGGAAATATTTTCTTTTAAATCAGAATACATACTTTGGTTAAAGGCTGCTGTGCAGACAGCTGCATTTCCAGGTCTCCTCTCGGATTTGCCAGCTGTGGTCTGTTTTCCCTGCAGTCTGCTGCTGGCTCTCCCCTGGGATTCTCGAGTGAGATGGTACCCAAACAGAAAACTTCTGAGGAGCAAAGGCATTTTGTTGTACAAGTTCAAGCTCAATAGAAATTTGTAATCACAGTATAGCCAGATTCTCATACTGAGCGAGATAGATTTTTATTTTGACTCTGTGAACAGTAAATGTAACGAGAGATTTAAAGAGTGGACTATCAGGAAAGGCATGGTCACTTTGCACCAATGGTTTTACATATGTTTTTTCTTCTGATTTTTTTATTAATTTGTCTTATTTCCCATAAGATTGGTTTCTTGTGACACTGTAAGTTTAGGAGAAAACACGGCATATTTTTTCCCTCTGAAGCTTGGTATCTGATAAAATAGTGCAGTGCTGGTGACACGTGTACGTGTGACAGCAATCCCAAACTAGAGAGAACAGCTGTAGCAGACTTTCAAAGCCTAATGCAGGTCCCTAGGTGCACAGATCCAGTGCCAAGGTGCTTGTGCTGGAGCAGCAGTTGCTATCTGGATGTGGTGGTGCTTGCACATTGTTACTGACTTAGATGTAGCACCATTAATCTCAAACCTGCTGGATGTGTTGTTTTTTTTATTAAACCACACATCTACAAATTAGTATGGACTTTATCCTTCAGGCAGAGAAGGATGCATATATGATGAAAGTTAAAAATCCATCCTAAGTGTTCACAAGTGGAGACAAATTGATGTGCATGCCAAGAGATAAAACCAGACAAGTTTTTCCTGTATGTCGCTTGAAATATAGCACAAACCTAGCAATTTGCCTGACTTCCTTTAAAAAAGTCATCACCCTCTCATTTCCTCCCTTCTCTTAATTTCTGCTCACATCCCAGTCAATCGCAGTGCTTTAATAATGCCCCTTTCTGTCAAAAAAGCCTGCCAGCGTTTGGGAACCTCTTGACACTGTGCTGCACTTTCCCAAGCTGAGCTGAGCCACTGCTCTGTATTCCATGGGTTATTAGGGTTAGCAGAAAGAACGTGCATTTATTTACTGAAGGTACTTTATAAATCAATACCTTGTTTTTGAACTCAGGTCAATAGGAATACTCAGGAACACAACCAAAAACTACTGCAACCCTAAACCAGCACTTTCAACATATTGATTTTTTGGAGAGTATCTTTTCCTGGCATTATTCACACAGTGTTGATGAACAGCTTCACGCAATCAAAATTGTAAATAAGTATGGATGCGCAGGCACATATGTGTACACAAGTGTATGCCTGTGAAACTGAAAAAGATTTTAATGTGGTGTGGGAATTATAAAAAAGCAAAGGCAGGAAGTGATGCAGTTAAGGTTCTTAAAAGGTCATTCATGTTTTCCTTTGAAGTTACAGAGTAAAATATATTGCTGTGTGTCAGTAAATATTGATGCCATTAACTTGGCCTCATTCGCAGATATAGTGTTATGAAAATAGTTGACAATTTTTAAAAGCAACTGCTTAAGGTACTAGTTTGATTAAAAACAATAAAAAATAAATAAAACCAGAAATGCACATGCGAAGCAAGGCCAATCTGGAGGAACTTGAGAGCTTTCTGGTTCCAGGAACTCTAAATTTTTTATTTAACTCCACAGCTTTGCTAGCACTTAGAAAACATTTTTCCATCCTTAATTTAACAGTCAGGATTCCCCAAAAAAATCAGAATGAAAAAAACATCTCTGCTTATTAACCCCACATCAGATCAATTTGTATTGTGATCACACTTGAACCCCTATGGAGACATCCATAAAGAGATTGCTAGAAGCACAGTGGAGCTTCAGAGAAGGTGTCCAGGTGCCAGACCAGGTGCTCATCCGCATCTCACCTCTGCAACAGTGGCAGAACCGGCTGAGATCTATTTCCATCATAGAAGCAGCAAATAGTTGATATTTAAAAACTATACTCTAAATTAATTGTCACTAAAAAAAAAAAAAAAGTAGTGCACTGATTTTCTTTCCTCCCCCATTTTGGCCTCCTTCTTTTCATTTAATTTGCTTTTGGTTTCTAAGGAGAAAGGCAAGGATGCTTGCAGTCAAATAATGAGAGATTTTAAGTTTTACAGTTAGGGTACAAAGAAGCATATGCGCATCAGAGAGCTTTTAACCAAGCAGAGAAAGACACTTCAAACTCCCAGTACCTGAAAGTTGATGTTTGTCAATTAATCTGAGATATGCAGGGCAGACTTGTAACAGATTGACTAGTTAAGCACTGGGACAAATTATAAACAGATTATTTATCACTGAAAATATTGACATCAAAATTAAATCTTTTCTGCAGATATGAGCTGAGTTCTATGAAACTCGTATTCCTGATAGAAAAGTTATTATGTGTGATTTGATTTGCTCAGTTACTCAATAAGTCACTCTAAATCATTATAATGAATATAGCTTCTAGATATGTGGGATTTCTGCTTCATGCAGAATTTCAGTATTTTGAAAAATCCACATTAACATTGAAACATATTTTTTTACAATCTGCTTTCCACCAAACTGAAATAGTTGTAGACCAGTCACTGCTATTTTCTTAAAATAGAAAGCCTCCTGCTTCCGTAGTAAGGCCTGATGGACATCCTGGGTCTGTTTGGTTTTGTGGGTCCCAATGTGGGGTGCTGACCACTGTGATGAGCCCAGCTAGACCTGTATGGGTGTCATTTGAAGGCCCATTTAAAAGAGCCCAGCTTATGGTGGTAGCTTACTAGAGTGCTAAAAAAAAAAAAAAAAAAAAAAAAAGTATTATGTAAATAATGGACTTCTTATTTAAAATTTAGCATTGTAGATTAAATAAAGTACAATCGAAAAATGAGGGCCCTGCAGAGCTTCCCAGCTGCTGAGAAACTTCAGGGTGTTCTGTGCAGTCCGTGGATTTAAAGCTTTTTTACTACATTTGCGGGGTTTTCTAAACAGACATTTTCAGATCCTCTTTGCTCTGTATCTGGTTTTGTTTCTTTTCTCCTTCACTCATTTTAATGCACTAAAGCAAATTCAACCAGTCGTTACCAAGTTTGACTCTGGTCCACATCTGGCTCTTTTTGTGGGGATACTGGAACCCCTCTCATCCCTGTGAAAGTAGTGTGGCCAAAGGCAGGACAGGAGGCTTGGAGGGGCACAGTGTGGAAAGATAAGAGCCCTTTCCTGTGAGGCAATGGGTTTGCTATTTCTTCATCTTTCTGATGAGGAGGCACCCCCTGTTGTTGTTGGCATTATCATGGTGGTGTTGGCTTTCCTTAGACACTGTTTATGATGGTCTGGCTGGTTCTTTTCAGGGCAGAGATTGCACTGCTATTCTGTGTTTGTATTTTGTCTTTTTATATTTATATCAGGAGTTCCTGAGTGTCCTTATGCACTCTAAGAGTATAAATAAGTAGAATAACAAGCCTGTGCTGTGATGCAAACTGCAATAAGAGCCTCAGACTTTTATGACAACCTGATTGTGGAAAAAATCCTTTTATCTTTAAGCTCATGGAAGGTCTGTTAAAGGTGTGCAGGGTGATGTGGGATTTTATCTGCTGTTTCAGATACTGCTGTACTCCTATAAAGAGCTCTCTTACAGCATCTCCAAACTGAAAGTCAGTGAGATTATTGGGAAATCCACCTGCACACAAAAATACTGGGACTGAAATGCATTGATCGGACATACACAGGACTGAGAGGATTGCTGGTTTACATCACAGTATAGGGAAAAAGCCAGGTGGCCTCTAGAGGGGTGTCCCAGTCCTGTTTTCCAAGACTTTATGAACATTGGGCAGGCAGCATGACGTGTGTGCTGCAAAATCATTTTAGTATCTCCCCCATTACGTACAGTTCTGGCAGCCCACCTGAGCTGGCAGCGTGAGCACTCCATCCATCCTGCAAGGCACTCACCACAGCTTCCTGACATCATCTTTCAGAAGGACACGCCATCCACCTGAACCATACTTGATTACACTTTACATGGAAGATGCCTGCTAGCTAGACAACTTGGAAAGAAATTGTCTTCAGAGTCTCAGATTTTACTATCACATACCATGAAGTGTTTTTGCCATCTGTACATATGCTGCCATAAGAAAGATTTACAGTTCCAGCCCATAATTTAACCCAGCTGAAGGTCATTTTACTTTTATCTGTTCTTTACAGTACACCTAGTGGTAAAATATCCTAAATGTCTACCCACAAAGGTCCTCACAAGATCTCATCCTTCACTAACATGAATTCTGAAGTCTTATGTATGTTTTTGCTTGTAATGAAACTCACTTGTCTTGGGATTTTGATGTACTAAGGTGCTAGCTGTTGGGTTTACTTCACCATCAGTCCATTCATTCTCCTATTTTCCTATAGGAGAAAAGATTATCTGCACGTGTAGATACATTATTCTATAACATAGAGCTCAAGAGACCTCTAGGCCTTACCCACAAGTCATCTCAGATTTCCATATAAATTTTTTTTTCCTAAATTATGATTCACCAAGAGGGAAGCCAGGCTAAAAAGTCAAGATTGCTCATAGTAAAGTTATTCCAACTACAGAGGAATAGGCATTTAAAAAATGTCTCAAGCATTTTGTAGTTTACTCAAAAGGAAGAAAAGGCCAGTCAGTCTTGACTCCGATTTTCTGAAGTGATCTGAAGTGCTGTCAGTGTGCATGATACCAGTAGGATCAGACCCTGTGATAAGATTAGAGCTCATTTTGCCCAGCAGTGACCGATTTCCTGCAGAGGCATCCCTGTTTTGGAGCTCCGAGGCAGCAGAATGGAGATGGGCACATATGTTCTTAACAACACTGCGTTGCACCAGAGACACTGGGTTCATCCGGCTGTTCTGGTCAAGGTGAACACCACCCTTGCCGCAGGTGATTGCCTCCAAATTATTCAGAATGGCAGAAATGTGGAAAGGCTCTTAGGGAAGAAACAGTTGCTTACCTCAATGTAAGAGAAGCTCTTTGTAGTTCACTGCCCTTACTCATGATGAAACTGCATTCTCTAATAACAAACCTACCTGTAGACCAGTGGTTATCTCTAGTTACAACAAAAACAGCATTAGTACAACTGCCATGAAGGGGACATGCATTATTAATTTTCTGGGGTTTAGCCATACACTTTGCAGTCCCTTATTAGCTGTATGTGAAAGTAATTTCTGGGGTACAAATTTGCTCTAATTCAATTTGGCTAAGAAAAATATCTTGATAATTTAGGGTATGATATGCCTCCAGCTGCTCAAATTTCTTCCTTGACTATCAAGTTTATTGGTGCACCGTCTTTTCTGAAGAACCTGTTGCCTACCTTTGGTATCTCAAGTGAACTCCATGATCTTACCCTGAGGTGTTAAGAATCGCTGAGGGCTATCAGAACTTGTGTAAATTACAGCGATGCAGACAGCATGTTGAAAAATCAATAAGTAATGAAATAGTACTGCAGTGAAGTAGCCAAGAGAGCAATGGGTGAAAAAATCCCAAGGACTCGGTTTCATTTTGTCAAAGTATAAAAGATAATGTTCTGCTGTGATGCTATAAAATCATCCCCACTGGCCAAAGAAAATTGAAATAAAAAGGAGTAGTGTAGAGGTGTGGGTGTGCTTCCTCCTGAATTCCAAGTCCCCCTCCATTTCCGTTAGTGTGCAGTGGATGCTGCAGTAGTGATCTCGGCAGGCATTCACTTTTCTAATGAGGGACTGGGTATGGCTTTTCTGCCTTTGCATGCTATGGACTAATGTCAGCTCATGTCAAGTGTCAGTTAAGCCTCTTTCTAATTCCCAGTAATCCTCACATCTACCCATCCTGAGTTGGTTATCTCATGCTGTCAAGCAGGGAAACACCAGCAGAGTATTTGCCACGTAGACCCAGCACTTTATAATGCTTTCACAATATGCTAAAAGGAACTGATCAAAGTCTTCATGACATACTTGAATTTTGTCTTTGGTGTTTGTATAAAGTCAGTATATATTCTTATACGCATTTCTGAAGTACAGTGTTCTACAGTAAAATGAATGCTCTGTAGGCAGGCGATTCCACAAGGCTTAGGTTTCCATGGAGGCTGGGTCCTATACCCCCTCTGTCTAATTCACAGCAATACCTACAGCTCTTTCCATCTCTCTGGCATTTTGGCTGTGTGAGGGACGCAGTCGAGACCCATGCTGGCTGCTCTGCCAGCTGTGCAATGGACTGTGCAACAGCTGGGCTTTCTCTCTGTGGGAACACCATTTCCTCAAGCAGCAAGCAATTCCTCAACATCTGTAGAAACACAAAATGTCTTTGAGACTGTTTTACTGCTCTTTCATTTTGGCTGAAATTGGCCAAACTGGGAGTGAGGTGGGAACTGCCAGGCAGGCAATCTCATTTCCCAATTAGGTCCTTAGGAAATCAGGTTCAGAAAGAGTAGCTGGCTCCGAAAGGAGAAGAAAAACATTGAACTGAAACAAAATTTTCACAAGCTGGGTGTTGCTGTGAGAGTCTCATTTAAATCCATAAACTATGAGATTCTCTGGAGTGAATTCTTAGAGTTGATAAGTCTTTTCCACATGGATATGCAAGATAGTTAAAATGTATTTAAACAAAATTAATGATTGGAATACCACTAAATTAAATATGTCTTGTGAAACATAAACCAGCCTGCATTCTTGTGTTAAGGGAGATTCCCCCACTTCAGCCTTTAATGGCTAGTCAACCTATTATCCTCTCTATATATCTGCCTGTAAAAAGGAACAGGTTTCAAAGACAATGAGCTGCTCTTTGGTCCCAAGAGACCTAAAAGCCAGCTTTGAATAATGATCCTTCACTGGTTTTCTCTTGATGCTTTTGTCTCTCTATTTCTGCATGCTGCCTAGAAAGGTGGGTTCTGCGTTGTCTTCTGGGGAACACCTCTGTCACAGGTGGACAGAGAAATGTGATCCTTGGGAAAGGAGGACAGAAAATTGTTTCCTTAATGTGCATGAATGATCTGTTTGATATAGATTAATGCTTACTGTTTAAGCAGACACAGGATTGAAAAAACCTTCTGGAAGAAAAAAAGGGAGAGCAGGCAGTTCAGGGAATGCTAGTTCCATTTCATTGGTTCCAATCACCTCTATAGACCATCAGTGCCTTTGTTTAACCTTCCATGATTTTGTTTCATTACGGGGGTATGCAGAAAATGAACAGCCACTACTGCCACAGCTACAGAACATCTTGAGCGAGATGGCAGGGAGCTTATATTTAGTCATTCAACAAACTCAGGTTAGGCTTTAGTGAAAAGAAAGAGCTCTATTAACTCCAGTGACTTTGGAGAGGGTGCTTTGTTCTTTTCAAAGTTGTTATGGGTTACAGAACTCAAAAGCCTCTTTTCTTGCCCATTATTAAAGCAGTGCAATGAATCACTGTATTTGGCACTGACACTTTGGAGTGTTCCAGATACTACAGGATTGTTTGCAAGGAGGTAGCATGTAAATACTAAAAAGATCTCAAGGAATTTAATGGAGTAGAATATGTAGCCCTTGGAAGCAGAAAGCATTTATTTACACAAGAGCATTCTATTGGTATTAATCTAGACTATTCCGTTCATCAGAAAAGCTCAGAGGAAACATTGATAAGCTGAAACATTTTTAGCCTGACCATGCTGTCAAGACACAGCCCCTTTTTCTAGGGGCCTCAGAGGAGCCTTTCCTGTCGGCTGGGCTGGGAGTCCACATTGGGGTGTAGACCTTCCCTTCCTTTTAGCATTGCTCTGGCAAGTTGTCTGCTGCCACTGCGAGCTCTGGTGAGGTCTGGCCAGTATCCCTGTCCTGTGGACATATTCTGAGACATTCTGTGCTGGAGTTTCCAAGCACAAACAAAACAATGGGAAATACTTCCCATTATTAAATGCTATTTTCAGCTGCTTCTACCTTTCTCAGGCATAAACCACATGGACTGGAAATTCTCCATGTCTGCCACAGGCTCTCTTTTTTTACCAACCTATCAAGCACTTGATTCCTTTATAAAAAAAAAAAAATAAAAAAAATTGGGATACATTGTTTTCTTTATATTAAGGATGTTTTCTTTATATTAAAGAATACAACCAACCTTTTTTCCAGAAATCCACAGCCAAGATTTGAAACTTGACATTTGGCAGAGGGTGGCTTTTGCATCAGTTTTTATCTTTTGCAGTCACTGCGAATGTTTAGTCACATTGTAAGCATTAAAGAAAGCTCCAAGTCCTGCATTTCTCTTGTGTTCAGGAGGATGGAATTAGACCTGAACAGGTGCCCCTGAGGCTCCATTTGCCATGGGCACACTTCAGCCGGCTGTTGAGATCGTCCCTCAGTGTCATCTCTGAGCTGCTGCATGCTCAGGCATTGCTCCATAGATGTGTGATGCCCTTGAGAATTTCCACGGGTTTGGTCTTTCCTGTTTGGCATCTTTGCCTCATGGTGGGAGTTACCAAATAACATTGTTTGGCACTTCTCATCCCTTCCTTGTAAGAAGTAGGAGCCTCCTATTTCAATATAACATGGACTTCATGACAGCATTGGTGTCTGTCTTTGTCTGGGACTTTGCCTAAGAGAGAGAATATCATCACCACCTAAGGGGAGGGGATAAGATAAGATCATCCGTATCTAGACTTCTACTGTCTCTGTATTGAAACAGTGGGACAATGTGGATAACATCACCTTTTTCCAGGAACTGAGGCTGAGCCAGCACCATTGGTCCCCAGATATCGGTGCTCACCAAAGCCAGACTGGCTGCACAGTGTGGCACCTGCTGGGCACGGTGTTACTGTCAGAAATACTGGGCTAATAAAACTGCCAACTTAGGCTGGCATTGCATGGTGACACACCATGGTGGTGTCGGCATGATCCATGGGTTACCCACGCCAGGTGTGAGCTGTGCTGGGCAGTCTGTCGTTCCTGGGCTCTGAGTGACCCCTGCTGGGGCCAGCAAGAGAGGAGGAGGGAGGACCAGAGGTTGTGGTGGAAGACGTTACTGTCTGCAGGACCCCTCTTTTGTCACTCCAGAAGTTGGAAGTAGCAAATCAGCCTAAGAGAAGGAGAAGAAAGGATTATTTGATGGTTAAGATGGTTGAATGCCGCCTTGGAAAACTGATTGTTTTCCTTTCCTTTGCCACCTTTTTTCCTTTGTGATGCTAGTTAATTCACTTCAACCTAACTTTTCACAGACTGTTACTAATTGGGTATTCTTCAGTTTCTTCATGGTTCATTTGAAATGCAGGGGTCTGAATTTGTACTCACAACTGCTACTTAAGACCATTTTGGACACATAAGGAGTGTTCTGAGAAAACAGTTTGTAGACCTCTCTTAATTAGGCATCTGCAGTTAGAAGATACATTTCCTTTAATCACGATAGATCTCAGCTCTGCAGTCAGTAAAATAGAGGTAATAATAGCACCTTGTATCACAAGGGATTTGAAGGAAAGCTTACAAGGAATTTAATAACTTGGATGTCAGGGCAGCATTTAAATTGTATAAAGTAAATAAAAGGAGACATGCATTGAGCAGTGAAGAAAAAATATGTCTGTCTGTATAATGGGGGGGATGTCTGCATTTCTAATCCAGTCCTTTTTCATATTCCTTTCTCTGATATGCCATTAACAGACCATTTTAAGTGTCTCTGTCTCCTCACACAAAGACCTCCAGTCAAACAAAGTCCTTTCCCAAGAAACCCTTAAAACTTAATTCCTTCCATAAATCATCTAAAATCAACCAATGAAGGAATATATTTTTGCAAACTGGATTCACAAGGAAGTATTTGCCACCTATTCAAATCACAGTGTAAGTGCTAGTACTTGTCCTCCTGAGGTTCCTTTTTCATGAACACTTCTTTATTGTTCATGAAAATTAGTAATTTTCCATTACTAATATTCTTATGCATATGCAAATCTAAAATTCAATTTGGGAGATCTTCTATAGCAATTTAGAATTTTGTTTTCTGTGAGTGTTTCTTCTAGGAAAATCAAATTGCATAAAATTTGGTGGAAAGGTAAAGAGCAATGTACCACACAGAGAGTTTTTCCTGGTAAATTTGAGAGCATTCCCAAAATTTCATATTCACCTGGCTGCGTAAACAATTCTATCAACACTCCTGCTAGGCAAAAATTGAACAAGCATTTCTGCTTTCATACTAGAGTATGACAGAATAAGCAGAGTGTTTCATGGGGTTTGCAGTTCTTCCTGCCATGTGCAGGGTGATTCACTGGTATGAAACCAGTGAGGGCCCTGGAGACACAGGTTATGGTTTTGGACACTCAATGTCAGAATGCTGGCTGATTGGTTTGTGCTCATTTCCACTTTGGCAAGTAGCCTTTCTGCCTGCCTGCGGGAGAACATAAGGAGGACAACTTTGACCTGCCCAGCCCAGGCTTCTAGAACCCTGTCCCCAGATGACCACAGTGGGCTTCCCAAGACCTGCCACCCACCTTGCAGAGTTAACCTGTGGGGCCCGGAGAGCAATGGGAACTATGCTGTTCATCAGAAATAGGCTTTTTATGGTTTTGAAGACAGAAAATAAAGAAATGAAGGAAAATTGCATTTAAAAGCTTTCTATAGTGCTTTCTGCTTGGAGCCCTAAAATCTTGAAGCAATGCCGTCAAAGCTTTTCTGAATGACTTGATGAAGGTTTTTTTTTTTGTTTTGGTTGCTGCACTCTTGGGACTCATTGGAGTGGCAGGATTAAAATTAATTAGAGGCTGTTTGGAGGGGGTTTTGGAAGATAGCCTTGGGCTATACTTCAGTCTGGTTGTTAGAAGCAATATCATCACCGCCTTCTTTTCCAGTGAACAGACCTGCACTGGTGCGGCTGCGGGGAGCCGCAGAACATCCAACACAGACATCAGAGCAAAGACTTCCTCCCAAAGAGATTACTTACCACAAAACCAGTGGATCTACCTGCTGACAACCCCAGAAATATGTCTTATTTCATTTTATGGTTTCTAAAAGAGGCTGCTTTATAAAGCTCTCCAGAATCTTGATGAAATATCCATGCGAGTGTGTTCGTTTTCTTCCTTTCTTACCATGAATTATGCTGATTAGCATGTCTGGGAAGAGATGAGAGAAAAAGCTCTATTTCAGCAGCTGGGGGTTTTTTTGTTTGTTTGGTTTGGTTTGCTCTGTTTTGCAAAGAATGAGTAGATACATCAATGGGTGAAGAAAATTGACAAATAACCATTTCACACCCACTTGTCAGCTTGACTTTGATTTTTTCTCATTGAGGAGGGTCAGCTGCAGAACTGATAAAATGCTACATCTCAACATTTGTGTCAAGTTTTCGTATGTTTTATGCATTTGTAGACTAGTAGATAACCCTTTATAGTTAATCCATCTGCTACATGGAGGTTAATGCTTAGCTGATCAGTATGCCTACATACGTATAGATAGTAGAATGTGAGAATTTACACTTTTAGGATAAATTTTAATTTGTGGTCAAGTCCTATTGACTTTCTAAGAGCTGGCATTTCATACACAGTTGCTGTCTTTGTATTATTTTTTTATTATTTTGTATTTGTATTTGGCCAGGTTGGACAGGGCTTAAAGCAACCTAATCTAGTGGAAGGTGTCCCTGCCTGTGGCACGGGGTTGAAACTGGATGAGCTTTATGATCCCTTCCAACCCAAACCACTCTGTGATTCTGTGATTACAGTGTTTTAGAGTAAGGTGAGGCAAAATCTGGCTTTCCTATGTCAGTAACTAGTAGAAGTAGCTAGAAGTTTTCAGTATGAGTAGGATCATAGAATCATAGAATGGTTTGGGTTAGAAGAGACCTTAAAGATCATCTAGTCCCAACTCCCTGCCATCATAGAATACTAATTAACAATGGTAGTAACTTAAAAAACTGGTAAACTACTCCTTGCAGAAGTACAGCCAAAAGTAATTTAATTTTTCCAACTCTCATATTTTTTCTGATTTCCTTTTCCATTCCAGTAATATCTACTTATCAAAATGACTTAAATATGCAAGAAGGACTAGTGGAGTTTAGTATGGTTTTTTTACTGCATATCCTGTGTGCCTTGGAAGAAAGTAAACAAATTCACATAAGGCTATATAACCTGGTGCACTCTGCTTAATGAATCATCTCAGTGTTACTTTTCTCTGTGCTTAGCTCTAGCAATATCTAGAAGAGCTGTATCTTCACAGCATTGTCAGAATTTTAACATTGATTTAGAAACATACTTTTGTTCATATTTCTGATAACAGGAGCAGTAATTGTATTGTTTTCACTCAGCATCTTAAGATTACTACAATATTAATTGCGAATATTTAGTGTTAAAAAATACAAAATAACCTTCCAGAAGCAGGAATCATTTTCCTTGGGGTGTGATTAATGAGTCCTTAATTGAAAACTTATTAAAAATATCAATATACACTATAAGAACAAGTAACAAATGCTATTTAAAAATCATATGTCTTGTGATTTACATTAGGATTTACAGGTTTTCTGACTCAACAGTCCAAAAATGTGGATGGCATGTGTTCAAAGTCGAGTGTTCCTAGGATCACTATAGCAAAACATGATCAATTTCCACTTTAGACTATAATGGAGTTTTGGGGGACTAAGTGATATTAGGGGAGAAGCTTCTGTAAAGATGAGTTATTCCATGAATTTTAAGTATCGTAAGTACCTTGTCCTAAATTTTCCCAAAGCAACAAATAGCTGTTTAATAATGCGAAGGGAGAAAACAAAATTCAGAGCTACTGAACGCAGCAGCCTATCCTAGAAAGAAACAGAGAAGACTTTGGAGTGATGACAAGACTTTAGTTGATGACCAGATGGGTAATGCCTGTCCTCCCTGGACGTGCCAGTGAACCAGTAACAGTGACCACAGCTGGTCAGGCTGAGCTCTCCTGGTACCTTACAGCTGCCATCAGTTAAGGATGTTCTTCCAGCCTGAACTGTCCTTCCCACCTCTTTGCTCCAGGGAACAAAAGAGTGGTTATTTCTCCAGTTATTTTTCTTAAACAAATTTCATATATTAGGAGATTTAAGTTAGACTGGCACCATAACAGAGCGCCCTTCCTCCTCCCCTATCTCATCCGCTTCGTCTTGCACACTAAAAGCAAACAGAATTCATTATCTCATCTCAACATTGCAGCGTTTTAAGTTCAATGTCAATAGCTAGTTAGGAAAGGGCAGGCAGGTCAGGGATTAGGACTCCGAACTGTCCTTGACGTTTCTCTGTAGGATGATCTGCTGTTTGCATCAGCCTAGTAAAATAAAAATTCCTCCTCCTCTATCCTGGGAATGATCAGGATGGGAAAATGTCAGTCTAGGGGCTGACAGAGCTCTGATAAGAATGATACAGAAATGACAGAGAGTGAAAAGAGAAAGAGAGGGACAGAGGCATAAATACTGTCATTCTAAGTTTAAAATTTCATTTTTAAGTGTATTTGCTAGTGCATGTTCTGGTTTCTTCCAGTGTTCATAGGCTTCTTTTTCAAGCAGTGTCATTTTAAGAAAGTCTGAATCTATTTTTATTTGATTTGATTTTACAAGTTCTGGAAAGGTCATCCTGCCTGGCCTGGAAGCTGCAAATACATTCACTCCCACAGAATTACTTATAAGCATGAAAATAGTTTCCACTTTCAAAAGTACATATACATTCTCTGGAGTTACCAACTTGGTCTGAATTCTCAGACTTAATCCAACAGGATGGAAAAAGCACTTACTTAGATGAAAATTTTTTTGAAGTGTGATGACCTCTGAGCACAGACTAAATACCTAGTTTATAAAAAATTACTGTGCTAGTAATTATTTTTGTTTTCCAAGTTTCCTTGCTCTTATTATGAATTTGATAAATTTTGAGAGAAAACTTATTTATTGTTCATACTTAGTTCAGTGTTTCACCCAAAAAATCTCATTTTCCCACAAAGATACTCTTTCTATATAAGATATGTCTTTTATTAATATATTCTCTTCAGGAAGATATTCCATTAAGATTTCTCAGCTACATAGTTATTTTGCTTATGAAGGACACGATTATTTTCAAAGCCATGGAAGGCACTTGTGTTTTAAAGTGGAGACAGTATTGTGCTGTTAGGCAAGGAGGAATATGAGTTTCTTTAAACTAGTCTTTACTTCCTAATTTTTAGTGTACCTTTCTACACAGTTTTGTAGATACTTGTGGGGCAGCCTAAAGAAGATGCAAAATGAAGTCTCTTGCTTTATTTTCTACTAGTGAGGTACCAAATGTCACCGAATTGTCGTCTCTGGGCTATGGCAGTTTCTTCGGTGGTAGTACAGAAGGGTTTTGTTTCACTTGGGTTCCGCTTTTCCATTTATTGGTTAAAACACAATAAAAGGAACTAGGAAGCATTCGTTACTTCTCAGAGCTAGTTTTCCTCGTAACCACTGGCTGTGCTTTTCCTGGTATTGCAGAATCACAGATATAAAAAGCACTGTCACGGTGGCAGCAGGGGTAGCCTGTATGAAGCATCTGCGTTCCCAAAGTGATACTGCAATTTAAAGTCAGGCAAAAAAGAAAAGTATTTCAAAGTTTAAATCTGCATTTGTGTCTGCTGGCATGAAATGTCACAGTACTTCAGGTTGTTGCCTCATTGCACTTAGCAGAAGCCAGCCTGTATCTGCAACAACAGTATTTATTCTCTCTGCCCAGTATTGAAATAACACAGTGTGTTCTTCCTTATCCCCACCCCCACTACCTCTTTTTAATAACCCTTTTGTATAAATATCAAGATGCACGTTTTCCTTGGAGAAACTAAGTTGTCAAGAATCTCAAAATCATCAATTTTTTCAGATAGTAATAGTTACTTCTTAAAATAATAGCTTCTACTATAGCTTGCATACAAGAATAACTAAACTAAGAAGGTGGAATTTCCTGTAGGGCCTGTATAGCTTTCTATGACATATTGAGTAAAATATTTAAGATCCTACTGCTTGTAACTGTTTTGTGAACTGTTTGTAAATCTATTAATTACTGAATTTTTAAAATCCTAGATTGGATTTAATTGCGACCAGAATCAGATTTCTCCATCTAGTATCCCTATCTCTTGCTGTTGCAGTCAGGAGAGGAGTAAGATGCACTTTCCTGCCCATGTGTCAGTGCCACCATATCCCTGGATGCTGCTCTCGGGCTGACGTGCCACCACTTCAGTCTGTGAAGTGGTACTCGGTGCACCATCTGTTCCAGGAAACCGTGTTTCAGCAGCAGTGACACCAGCCTGGGCAGTAACTCAGCACAGTAGGAAAAATACCTGCTAAAGCTTTCTAGAAAAACAAAATGAAAAGGAATGCTGACGTCAGACTGCAGTTTTCAGAGACACTTTACAAGGATATGGAAAAATTATACTGCACGTTGGCTGCTTCTGTTTTCAAGCTAAATGCAAATATTGTATCTTTCAATATATATATTTCTTGTCCTGTTTATATTCTCCTGGTTTTCCAGTCCTTAAGTGGTTACAGGACCTGCATCAGAAATATTGTTTAATATTCAATCAGCTTGATTTTCAATCTGGCATTTTGAATTTGTTTAATGTATGCTAGTTTATTACCTGATAAACCCCCCTGAAGATACAGGGATTGTGTTTTTTATATGATCTAGGTATTGCTAGGCATTGAGGTATGTATACATGTGCATGCACACACACATATATACAGTGCACTTTATAGGGATTTGCACGCCATAGGCTTATGATAAATAATATCATCTGACTCCATGCTCTCACACAGACATTTTAGATAAGCTGGTTTGTTTTGCTAAGGGAACACACAGTGTAAGAGCAGAAAATAAAATCATAGAATAATTTAGAATAGAAGCAACCTCTGGAGATCGTCAGGGCCAAGCCCCTGCTCAAAGCAATTACAAATACATCAAGTTGCTCAAGGACTTGCCTAGTCAACAATGCAAATGAAAACTAACACTAATACCCTCCTGCATCTTTCTGTAGTTACATGTTGGCCAATATGGACAACAGCAAGAAACTTTATCTGCTGATAGCAATCACTAAGTAAAACATCTTTACTATCACCTCAAAAGTGTCATAACTGTGCTTAGAGGAACCTAATTAAATAGATATAAATGGGGTTTAAACCACAAGAATAGACATAAGATACATGAAATTTTACTGCACACATACATACTAATTTGGGAAATAACTATGTGTGACCATATAGTGAAAATAATGCAATGAAGGTAAAAAAGGAAATAAGGTCTGATTCAAATGGCTCCAGCTCTGTGGACAGTGCTTCTCTGTTTGTCTTTTAATAAGTCCAAAAGAATAGGAAGCTCCTTGTGCATCCATCTGCACTTGCTATAGCTGCTTGAATTCTTTGTAGCCCTTATTTAGAGCAGAGTAAAAACTGAAATGTGCAATTGAGACAGTAATTAACGCTTCAGTTTCACTTGTCCACATTCTCTGTTCCGCTCAGATGTTTTCTACCTGGAGTCTATAATTTTAATCAAGCAGTATCTGTTTTGAGATTACTTCTCTGGGGAACAGGCATCACACAGCAAGGCTGAAGTTTGGCATTGCTGCTTCCAGACACCCTGCCCATATTTGCCATTCCCATTCCCAGGCTGGGGTTTGCCACCATTGCAGTTGTGCTGATTCAGCACTTTCTGTAGGCACATTGCAAACCGCAAGTGCGATGACCAGGGTTTAAAAAAGTCAAACAAAGCCTTCCCTTCCATCTCCAAAAATAAAAGGGTGCAGGAAGTGGCTGGACCTTCTTAAGCTAGTCTTAGCAGCAGAGAAAATGGAATTAAATCTTGATAGTGGTTATGAGTTTGGCAAGAAGCTATGCTGAAGTCATTGACTTTAAATGTAATTAATGGTTATCTAGAACCCCCTAATTTCCTATCGAAAATTGTCGGCAAAGCCATATTATTGGATCTGTGTGACCTGCTGCTTTGTAAATCTGAATTAAACATATTAATGTGATTTTAAGTTTAGAGAGGAAAGCTAAACTTTTGAAAACACCCAGTGGTTGCCACAACATGCATTCCTGGAGAGGATAAAACATGAGCTGAAATACGCTCCACATTGAACAATCCTCTAGAACTCAGCAGTGTCTTCAACTTTGAACTTATCATTAACTTAGAGGTTAATATCTTCTTTCCTAAGGTTTCCTGAAAATGTGGTAGAGTTATTGTTTATTGAGTTATTGTTTATTTGGTCTTGTGAAGAACCTAGACTCTTAAGTCAAATTCCCTGTTGGTCAAACATATCTACTAAAATCAAGGATATACATCTTCTCAGTAATCTTGGGTATCACTTCAGGTTTTATGGTACATATTGCTCCTGGGCCCCTATATCAGTTGTATTCTCTTTATATCTCATTTCAGAAAACAAAACAAAATAAACACGAACATTGCATGTAATTATAAGTAAGCAATTACTGTCTCTTGGGCCATGATGACTAGAAGTTATTAGGGTCTGTTCTGGTGAAGTTGGTTGGGCACTCTAAGCTGAAGTACCATGGCTTACAGATTTCTGTTTAAACTTTTCATTTCATCTTAGATCATCTTACATTCCAAGTCAAGGCTGTGTGAGAAGCAGGCAGCATTCGACAACTGACAGTCAGCATGTCTTCCTCCCACTTAGTAAAAAAAAGAAGTTGCCAGCAAGTCTTTCTCAGTTCTTTTAAAATCAAAGATACCAGATTTACAGAGAGTCTGTTAAAATATCAAATCCTTAAAAATGACATTGCAGATGTTTTTCAGAGCAGAGATTTACGGAGGAGGATGTTGCTCTGTTTGTAAAGGGTGTCACTGCTTCTGCCCAGCCCAGGCTCCAGAGCCAGGGAGATAGGAATATTATTTCCAAGCATTTTAACTTGCTGCCTGAGAGAAAATGTGTGTCAGTGCCTGTATCGAGTGCCAGTCTCTTCCTCATAGTTTGTGAGCTGAAGAGCTTAGAAATGACACATCTGTCATCTCTCTTCCCTGTCTGGAGCCAGCACAGGTGATGATTGCAGTAATAGTCATCCCCGGCCTGAGCCTGTCTTCCTTCTTGCCTAGCTCTGTCCTCTTCATTTCTCATCTGAGCTTGGTCTCTACCTGCCATCAGTCCATGTACAAACTTTGCTTCATCTCCCTTTTCCTTTCAAACCTGACCTTGGACCTCATCTATTTCCCTCAAAACTCAATACTCTGGCTTCCCCCAGGAGCCTTGTTGGGGACTGCCCCACTCTCAGAGCAGGCTTTAGGGCCTGGAAAGTGATTAAAAGTCATTAGAATGATATTATTCCTTGCAAACTTTTAGGCATGATATATTACATTGCACTTTTCTGAGGACTTTTCTATGTAGTAGTGTACAGAGAGCAGCACTGTCTGTCACTGCGCCAACCTATGAAGCTTTTAGATCTGAGGTTTTATGTCATGCAACTAAAAGGCCATACTGGGAACTATTTGAAAGTTGAGACTTAGAAGTTTCAACTATCCTATGTCCTTTCTTAAAGTTTCATATTGCCCAGCCATTGCATGTGAATTTTTTTCTATGAGGCGTGTTTACATGGAGGTATTTATTTTTCTTTTTAGACTACTTTCATAGTCATATCATGCAAAGGGAAGTATATAGTAAAAACTTTTTTGTTTTACTTCTTAGACATTCATCCAGAGTGAGATCTCTAGGTCAATTTGGTGTGCCTTACACTCCAGTTCCCACCACGACATCACTGCTCAAAACCAAACTCTACAGTTCTCTTTAGTTCTGAAGAGACTGAACTCTTCAGGGTTCAGAGAGCGAGAGTAGCCGAGGTGTAAGGCAAGAGATGACCAGATCATTTCCTATTAGACAAACCACAGCCAGTGCTGTAGAAGACACTTTAAACCCAGTCTTCTGCATATTCTTACTCACATCACTGTGAAATGGTTAATCATAGAATCACAAAATGATTAGAATAAGATTAGAAGAATGATTTGAAGTTAACACTGAAGCAGTTCTCCACCATAAACTCAGGAGTCTCCGTGCAGACAAACATGTGGATATAAATATAGAAGTTTATCTTTAGTGCTTTCGTTATTTGTTTCTCTATAGGATGCAAACCATAGCTGACAACCTTTTGGTAGATTAGGGATGGAGATTTTTATTCTGAATCAAAATGAATATCATGTATGCAAAGAGCAGAAGTTGGATTACATGAGCTGAATACAAAAGCAAATGAAGAAGGAAAAAACCTTCTATATGTGTAAGCGAGCAAACAAATTAAATAGACTAAAATAATGTGATATGTTACCATCTCAAGTTTAGTCTAGGGGGTTTGGTTGTAAATGAAAAACATTGTGGCAACTTTGTACAGAATAACCTTTTTTTCTTTATTTTTTAACAAAACGTAGTTAGTCTTTGGACTTCAATTCAAAGATCAAACCCAAACCAAAATGAAACCAAACCCAATCACCCAGTGACTGCAAGATTGTAAAAAGGTCCCTGAGATGCAAGCCTCTCTGCACTCCAGACCATGTGGATCAGACATAGTATGTCCAACTAACTATTGGAAGTTTTCACACGTTACTGTAGTTCCTGTTTTGGCACCTGTGGCACACCTTCAATGGGATGGCAGGAGCAGGAGAACACACGTTTTCCAGGACAAGGGATCCAAACGTAAAAGAGTGTGTGCTCAAGGCAGATGCCCTCAGCTGGTACCGCCACAGCTGCTCATGCGCTGGCTGCAGCCAAACATGGGCTGATGAGGGACTTGCCACACTGCTTCATCCAGAACGTTCTGTTCTCTGTGCTGCAGTGGAGGTCAGATGCCACCATTTACACCTCTTATCTTGCATCCTGCCTTGGTGGCAAGGGTCTTCCATGAGGAATAGTGCTTGGCTTTTTATGTCTGATCTTCCTCCTCACGTAATTGCATTTCTTTATTTGCTCTGCACACATTTCCAAGCCCAAAAGCAAAATGAACCTTTTCTACATTTCAGATCTGAGGCTGTCTGAGACTTTACAAGGTGCTCATCCATCTACACTGCGCTGGTGAAGTAGAGGGACCTATCAAGTTCCAATGTAGTCTGCTGCAGAACAGTAGTCAAACAAAAGTCTCTTGGGATGCTGTCTAAGATCCTTATTAGGCTCTTTGCTATCTGGGAATATTTCAGCATTGGGAGGGAAGTAGCAGTGATCTTTGAGGTGCTATCAAGTGAAAGCTCCATCAAAGGAAGGAAAAACATAACGGTGCTGGGAAGGGGAGAGGGAACTTCAAACACTTCATTAAATGTCAGTGAGTAACATCATCCGGGAGTAGTCTTTGGAGAAAAATGAAATAATCTACAAACAGCTTGGATGATGGGTAAAAACGTTAAAAAAACACTGTTAATGTGATAAAATAAGACTGGATGCTGCAAGCCGTGGCATGCTGTGGCTTTCAGGAAACGCAGCCCTGAAGAAGTACAAAAGGCCTTTAGTTTGAGGTAATGAGGTGCATCTAATTATATTTAAGAAAGAACAGCAAGAACTACTTACGAATACACTATCCACCCTTTTCTTTTCAATAGGAGCAGGCAGGATCCCAATCCTGAGACACCGTTACTTTCTGAAGGGTGAGGATTTCAGAGGACATCACAGCAAACAAGGTTATTTTCCCATAACTGTGGACAAAAAAAAAAATAAAACAGGCAAAGTCTTTCTTGTCTGTTCTCTTCTTCCTCTCAGTAACTCCCATTAGGGGAGGGAAAAAAGAAAACACAACAGAAAACAACCAGGCCAAAATCAGCCCGGCCGTCATGAGAAATGAAGGCTGTCGGAATGACATCTGACACTGCCGGGCCACAGCTGAAGAACAAGGGAAAAGTTTTCGGACGACTGTCACTGACCCATAGTCCCTCGCTCCTAACCTTGCTCTCCAACATATGTTTCTCATTTCCTTGCTTATAGCTGGTCCAAGCTAATGATATGTGTTTTGGCAGCCATCCCGTGCTTGGCATAGTGCCTGCCTTGTTCTCATTGTCTCCGCTACTTACAGAAACCCCTTTCTCTGTCTTTCTCTCTCTCTCAGAAAATCAGCTTTGTACAACTCCAAGTATGCAAAGCAGCTCTTGCTGCCAGAGCTACCATCTCCTCAGCTCCTCCACCCTCAGTCCACATCCCTGCCACTTCTGGCCAGACACACCAGCAGAAACACAGGGAGCTGCTGAGGAGCGGGACTTGAGCGAGGGTGGAAACATCGGAAAATCAAACATATTGGCCCATTAGGGCCTTGCTAAAAATAGGGTGAGCAGAGTTATTCTGAGGTATGGTGGCATGGGAAAGCTCTGCCTGGAATCCTGGGTCCCTCTGAGCAGACAGAGCTCTCCAGCAGACGTGGGAAGGGGAACTCGCTCCAGGCCCGAGGGGAAGAGGGCACTGCACTTGGCAGATGCCTCAGTATCCCTGCGCGGTGGCCAGGAGATGCCAGCACGGCTCCTTTTCTATCTGAAATCAATAATAATCATGGACAAGCACAGGGAGTGCGTTCTGCAGGGCACAGTGCTGGCCTGAGAGCCAGCAGCTCAGACTTCCATTCTCAGGTCAGCCACAGGCTTGTGTGGGACTTGGACCAAACCTAGGAGTGAGTTTAGGTTGTGCCTGAATAGTCACCCTTAAAGTATTGCTGGTACTGGTGCATGGGACAGTGCCGCAGGATAATAGCTGCTGTTGGCTTTGGAGTGCTCAGACTCCATTATATCTTGACACATGGATTTTTGTGTGTTGGCATGAGGTACCATGTACTCTGGATCAAAAAGAAAAGGCCACTGCTTCTTCACAAGGCATAAATAACTGAAACCACCATAACAAACAGAACAAGTGGTAACAGCAAGCAATAACCCCAGGCTACAAAACAGCTTGCTCCAAAGGTGTTTTGATGAATCTTGGTATTTTCCTTTTATAACATTCCCCATACCAAAAAATACAATTTCTGTTTTAGTCTGGGCAGTGTTTCAGCCACCCTAAAAACCTGGATTTTTAGAAACTGCAAGTTCTTCAACAGCATGTGCTTTTTTTGTAAGACACAGAAATATATGGTTGTAGGGTATATATTTACCTATCAAAGGCTCCATAACCAGTCTGCCCTCCATATATGTATTTTATATATATATATATTCTCAGTTAGTGCGCAAGCTAATCTGGTTTTTTACTAGCAGAGGAAGTGTAACAATGGTGATGAAAAATCCCATGCACAGTGCTCAGGTTCAGTTGGTGTATAACGTGTTCCTTGGGATATTGCACCCGATCTGATGGTTCTTAGGCTATTGTCACCTTTCTTATATCCAGGGCAGGGTGAAGGACTCACACTAACTCGGATAAATCATCAGGAATTAATCTTTGGCAACAAGAAAGTGATGCCATCCTTTTAAAGATACAGAGCCAATTAACTCCAGCAGCAGTCACTCTGCTGTATTTTTCACAAAATATTTATTTTTGAAATAGCCAACAATAGAATTTCAGCAGTTAACTCCTACTCAGCATGATGAAAGTGAAACTTAAATTTTTCCTTCTTTCCTCCTCTCTTTTCTAACACTGTCATGCACTTCAGTGTCTGCTCTTTTAGAGCCTGGTCTGGTGTCACTGAAGTTAATAGGAGATTTTCCATTCTCATTGTATGAGAGCAGGAGCAGGCCATTACCAGGGCTCATAACCTCCTTGCCACATTCAGCTATTTCCTCTTTGTTCCTGCTCCTTGTTTCAAGGTCATTGCTGAACACTTTTTATTCTTTCCGTGCTCTATCCACAGAAACCATTTCTTACACAGGAACTTTACTCCACATTCTGTGATCTCAGGTGCTGACTGCAATGACCCCCGCATCTCTAGCCTTCCTGGTTACCGTGGTGTAATTTAGGCGAGAAGGGACCTTTGGAGGTCACCTTGTCCAAACTAGTGCTGAAAGCAAGGCCAACAGAAATCAAGATGCTGAGGGCCTTCTCCAGTCAGGCATTAAACATCTCTGCAACCTCTCTGGACACATCGTCCACGTTTTGACTACTTTCATGAAATATTTTTTTGAGTATCTACTCAGAATTTCCCTTGTTCAGACTCCTGCCCACTGCTGCTTTTGGTGCCTTCCCTGCACAGCCTCATGAGGAGCCTGGCTCCATCCTTTTTACAACTTTATGACACTGCCCCTGTTTCTCAGGCTCTCCACCTAAACCCTCCAACCTGCCCACCATCCCAGGCCAGTGCTATGAATTTTGATTCCTTTCTGAGAGATGCTCCGAGTCTCTGCTGGCACCATCTGCCATCCCCAGGCTCTGAGCTTCTGCTGGCTCCATCTTCTGTCCCCAGAACCACGGACCAGGAGCCAGCTAGAGCCAGCATGCACCATGTCCTGCACAGGGCACCAACCCCACCTAAGGAGTTATGTAAATAAACAAAATGCACTCCTATCAGGCGCGCAGACGCTAACCTGATATCCAGTTTTAGCAGACATGTCCATGCAAATGCGACAGTGGAGAACATAAACTCTCAAGCACAGCTGTGCAGGGTTGGACAGGAGCTCCCAGCCCAGCCTCTGGGCTCCCCAGCAGGAGCCAACACTGGCTGCTCTTGGGAAAACGGTGCTTCCCCGTCTCTCTGTGATACGGTCTGTGCAGGGACGTTGTGACCCAGAGATCACAGACACATCTTTGCACTTAGAAGTCAGGCTTTTCATCCTCAAATTTGCCTTTGTGCCATGCCAACTGATTCCCATGTGGGACTTGAATGATCTTTGCATCTTCTTTACTCCGTCCTTATCTCCCCCTAGTAAATCTGTGCTTGAATGTAAATCCAGACTCACTTTTCAGCTTTTAGGTATGCTTCTTTAGAGACTCTGGGGAATAGAGTGAAAGGAAATTTCCATTTTGGAGATCTCTGGTTTCTACAGACTCGTGTGAAAAAAAAAAAAAGAAAGAAATACCCTGATATTTTTAAGGCATTGAATAAGAGAAAAGGGCAGGAAGACTCATATTATCTCTTTGAGCAATGTTTGTAAGTGGGTTATTAGAGGACAATTGACAAAAACTTACAGGGAAGTGCACTGTAGCAGGGCATGCAGGTACCAGGAGCCAGAGCTCCTCTCCTGTAATGCCTTCTTCATTTCCATGAATAGTCATAGGAAACAATAGTTGACTAGAACCTGCTGTGAAGGAAAACCACTCACTGGACCTTGAAATGGGGAAAAAAGAAAACGAAAACATTATTTGAAGCCTTTAAATCAGGCCTTGTTCCTCAGTAAGAAAAACAGCTCAGCTTTAGCACAGCTTTGAACCTTCGTGCAGGAGTATCTGTGAAATTCCCGTTTGCCTTGTGGGACATGAGCTTGCAAGGTCACTGCTGATCTTAAAACCCAGAGCACAGATTTGTACTGTGCCTTTTGGAGCTGCAGCAGTTGCAATGGAAACTCACCGCATGTGGTGGCTGACAGCCACTGCCTCAGTCCCCAACTGCTTCTGGCAAAGCTTCACAGAACCATAGAATCCCAGAGTGGTTTGGGTTGAAGGGACCTTAATGCTCCTCCAGCTCCAACCCCTGCCACGGGCAGGGACACCTTCCACTAGAGCAGGTTGCTCCAAGCCCCTGTGTCCAACCTGGCCTTGAACACTGCCAGGGATGGGGCAGCCACAGCTTCTCTGGGCACCCTGTGCCAGCCCTCAGCACCCTCATTCATGTTGTCCAAAAGTGCAGGGCATCAAATAGGGGTGCAAACAGGTATCAAAATCTCTCATTTGCATTAACATGACTTTATTGGTAAGAGGATGGAGAGTTTGCTTGGTGAGGCTTGGCCAGGTCTGTGTACAGGAGCACTTCTCTTGGTGCAAGGCTTCTGTCAGAGCAGGTGCCATGGAGGATGTGGGGCTCCAGCACAGGACAGGAGAGCTGGTGTTTAAACAGTTAAAATATCACCATTTTGCTTGTCTTGGGTTTCTCATAAACATTCAGCAAAGCACTTGCATTCAATCACACATATTAACTACTTAAGTTCCCCTCTCCAAGGATGTGGATTGTTATTTTATGCCAAATGTGCTGTAATTAAGTTTGACATAAGCACATGGATTAAATATGTGGTTTGGTGGGCAAATGGGAGATGGCTTTTCCTTCTGGCCATATGGAGAATGCAGCCAGATGATGTGAGGCAGGGGGGAGATAATTCTCTGCTCTATATTTTGTCACACAGTATTGTCTCTTTCATTAAAATTGCACAGGTTAAGCAGCTAGTGCCAATAACTGGCATTCAATTAACCACCTTTGAAGAAAGTTAGCACCAACCATTAGCCTGGCTTGCTTTGTGTACTCTCTATTAAATATAGGTGTGTATACACATATGTATACACGTACAGATATGATTTTTAGGTAGAGGTGTTAGATACAACATATATTGGATAATAATTGATTATTACTGAATTTTCAGTAAAGTTTTTCCTCAGATTGAGCACTTGTTTTTTCATTGTCAAACCCTAGTGAGAAATCTGTGCCTTTCAGTGTTACTTATAACATTGTTGTGCACTTTATCATTCACTTCTAAGTTATGTTATACACTGATAGGGACCTCAGATGAGGGCCTTTTTTGTATTAATAGTAATAATAGTTACTAAATCCTGCTTTTATGTCAATAACATCTAAATAAGGACATGGTTGTCATGGTGCCTGCTCCTGGGCTCATGAGAAAATGAGACACTTATTCCATAAATATTCCTAAATCTAGTTTATGAACGAATAAAAGTGACAATAGAAAAACCATGGAGATAAGAAGATGATAAAGACGAAGGTAGCATCCTCAAGACCAATGGGCAAAGAAAATGATTGTTGATGACTTAAATTCAGGGTCTCCGCACGGGACACATCTGCTAGTTGCCCCCATTCTGCCCAGTAACAGCAGAAGGGTTATCCTGGGACTTAGAAAAGCTCTTCTTCCTGAGTGAAAAGAATCACTGGATTTTCAGATGACTGGTTTGGTTGCATGTCCTGGCATTTGGGGGTGGAGTGGCTTTTTAGGGGGGCTTTCATAGCTAAACTCCATAAGTTTTTGCATGGAGGGATGGAGGGGGAGCCCATCCTGCAATGAAAAGTTAAAAAATGTGGGCCTCTTAAAAAAGAGAGCAGAAAGTTGGGGTTTTGGTATACCTTTCTCTTCAGAAAAGTCAAAATTTCCAATAAGAAAGCAATTCTCTCATAAAAGCATGATTGTGGTTCCCTTTATTATTCATATTTTTCTTCTGCCGAAGAAAAGAAACTATCCTCATGAAAAGTCAAACAAAAATCAAATCTCGTTTTAATGCCTAATGATCTATTAGTGAATTTCCCATTAGGAGCTTTCAAGAATCCTTATTTATCTTTTTTTCTTTATGTAAATTAAAACATTTGATATTAACATGTTCTGTGTAAAATTTTAATTTTAAAATGTTATTGTTTCCATAGTCCATTTTATTGCCTTGGACAAATCAGATTCTCTTTCCTTCTCTGTTTATTTTTCTGTTTAATTTCATAATTATCCAATGTAAGACAGTTGCCCCAATTCCTTGAAGCACACGGACTTGCATTAAAAATCCACATCCATACAGGAAAGATATTAAGCATATACGTAAATCCCATGAACATCAAAATTAATCATGTTGCTGAAATAGGTCCATCATCATTTTGCTTTGAAAACTTTTCTTTTACTGATTCATTATACTAATTCTGGCCAATGTTCCTCTCAGTCCTTATTTGCCTTGCTGAAATTGAGCGTAATTACTACCCATTTGTTAGGGTTAATTTTTGTACTATTTAAAAATCTAACTGAATTATGATCCTCACTGCCTTTTAACTGTGATTAGGCCTTCATTATTATTTGTACCTAAAAAAGATGCATTTCCCAGTATCAGATCCTCAAACCTCACTGACTTACTGCTTTACAAATTGCCACTCATGTCAATGTGACTTCAAGCCCTCATCATTACTGTTTCCCAGAATATACATTTCTGTTTCTCATACGTAATTTACGTGTTGACTCACTGTCACAAGTTTTATTTTGAGTTGTTACTGGCACAACACACAGTTACATGGTTTTCCCTCTTTCTTCCTGCTGGGCTTCTGTAGTCCGTTCCTCAGGCATGCTAGCTTCTCATTAAGTTAGCTCATAGCATCAGACAGCAAGTGCTAGTTGACTTTGCCAGCAAACTTTGGTTTTCTTGGTTTTAAGCTATGTTCGATACATACCCTTGCTCCCTCCAATGCCTTTTAGGTCAGCTGCCCCTAAACCTCCCTTTTGCAGGAGCTTGTTGTCCATCTTCCATTCTTTGATCTCCTGCAGCAGTTTTCTTCCACCTTGCAATGTTCAATACCAATGTTTTTGGTTTGTTAGGTATTTGTTTGAATGAGATTAGGGTTCCCTACAAATCAAAGTATTTTTAAGAGTATAATAATTTTCTAATCTGCTGAGCTCTGAGGTCATGAACAGGGCTCTTGCTATGCAACTGCTTTAATGTCCAAGTGAGCCATTCCTCTTTGTCTTGCCTTCCAGAGCATTTTTTGTCAGACCTTCTTCATGTGTCACAGACAAAGACTGTCATGTAAAGTGTTGAGTTCTCCATTTCTGAGTGGAGGTCTGGAAGCTTTTCTGATAGACAGTCATTGAGAAATCAGGGCTTGATACAGATTTACAACATTGTTAGATTTGGTGATCTAAGAGTCTTCACAATTAAAATTGTGAAAATTGAGAAAATTAAAAAAATAACTTCCCGTGCAATAACGTTAGTTAAGATTAAACATATTTCCATCCTTCATCTCTTTGCTGACACATGTCAAGTGTTGACTCTTTATTACATATATAGGTCAATCCTGTGTCCCTTTTAAAGACATGCAGCCAAACTTCCTCCCAAGTCTCCAAAAGAGTTTCCCATTTCTCAAAGGCATATTAAGGATTAGCCAGAAGCCTTTGAAGAATTTCCAAATGGTTCCTTTAGAATTATCTGATACAAGTATTCAGACTTGGTAATTTCAATATCTTTATATTTAACAGATGCAATTTAACCTACACCTTTACTATTATATGACCTTGATTATATATTTACATCAACTAGTTTGATTACAAATGTGCACTAGGAATGTTTTATTCCACAGTTACTGACATTTTTACCCTCTCAGTTTAGTAACAGTTAATTATTGCACATAATAATCAATTATTAGAATTTATTGTATCAAAGGTGAACTTTTTGTGAGCGTTTTGTTGGTAGTGTTGATACATCTGACTTTTCTTTCAAGTTGTTCACATATATTAGCTTTAGCTTATGCTATTTGTCACAGATGTTTCCTTGTTTAATTTGTTATACTTTGATTCCTGTTTTTTATAACTGTTTTCATATCCTCTTTTAGCAAAGATGTGTAAACTTCCTTGTGAACAAAAATCTGCAGCTTTTGGGAGCACCAAGTAAATTGTTCCTGAGTATTGGCCAGTTTTCACAGAAAGTTTTCAGGTTCTTTGTTCCAGCCTGTTCCACATGGGTGTCTTTAGGGTTGGGAAATTTAGTCCTTTCAAACTCAAGTGAATTATGTGTTTTTTTGAAGAATATAACCAGGCATCGCTATTTGTGTTAGGGACCTAGTGCATTTAATTCTCTCTGGTTTTGCCCACTAGGACAAGGGTCGTGGCAATGGATGTAATACACATTGTGCAGGCTGGACCTGGCAGCTCAGCTCTCCTGTTCCATAAGAAAGAGCAGAGGGCTCAGAAAAGGGGGCTGGGTCAGGACCAGGCTGTCTCGGGCAAAAGTCTGTGGTACCAGAGCCCTGTCCCAAGTCCCATGGCTCTGACACTGAGTTTCTTAGAACTGAGTAATGAACACGTTGCTTGCTTTGGTCTGACACAGCACAGTGCCTGCGTGTGTTTGCTTGGTATCAGTCAAAAGAAGGGATTTTTGGAGGTGTGAGCAGGTTGGTATAGTGTGGAACCAAAGGTTCTCCACATTACATAGCAGGTTCATTTGAACCAATCTGAAAATCATATAAAGTTTGTGGGTGGCCTCAAGCTCACTATGGGTGGCTGTTCCTAGGAGCAGAGAACCTGTGGGTGCATGCAGTGCTCTCATTTCTCGTGTCAGTGTTAACTCTGCAAGAGCTAGAGTAATCAAAGATATCTTAGAATTTCTTGTACATCTTATTTCAAGTTCTTAGACCTATGCTTAAGTTTCCCTTAAAGAAAACACAGACTTGTTTTTTATTTTCTTTAGCTCTCCAATGCCACGAAAGTGAATGTGCTGACTCATGCACAGGGACTTGCTGGGAGGTGTCACCAGCCTGGACAGGATCGTTTTGGATCTGTAGCTCTCAATACATATCTACAGGCTTGTTCTTGAAGGGACTGGAGACACATATCTTTTCATCCACTCATTCTCACGGTGGATCTTGTGTTTAAGAACCCTAACAACTAACATCAGCAACAAGACTACTAACTACTTTGCTGTAAGTAAAATCAAACAGGATGATTTCCAGCTTTTAAATACTTAAAAATTATTGAAACCCTACTCTGTTTGCTTACTGGTCAATATTTAATCAGATGTAAATATTTCACATAAAATCCAAACCAACAAGTTATCACTAAAGTTTAGCAAACTGCCTGCTTTATGGAAAGAGTTGGGATATTTTTCAGGTTTGTGACAGCTTCTATTTCTTGGCGTAGATCCTTGGCATACCATCAACATTTTCATTTCAAAATGAACAAACCCTTCCTCAGAGCCAGGTAGGTCTATACCTGCTCAGAAATTAGCACAACAATCTCACACACCTGGCACACTCACTGCCAGCAGCAGGAAGGAAGCAGCCCTTAAACTCACCCTTGTGTTATCATGTGCAAAAGATTACTCAGAAAATCACAGGCAAACTTCACATTTTAAGTTCTTTTCAAACTGCCACCCCGAAGCATGCCTGTGGCTCTGCCTCAGTACTTTAAGGACTCCACTGGTTTATGTGCTGGCCTTACCCATCTGTGCAAAGAGACCAGGGATGGCAGGATCAGCGTGCAACACAGGATTATTCTGATGCATTTATTGCCTTTTTGCACAGGGGCCAGTAATTAGCTGCGCCACAAGGCAGATGAGAATCTGGCCCTTGTCTCTTCTGAGCCTTAGAGCTGGTGTGAGCACCAGGGAGGTGCTGAAAAAAGGAACAGGAAACAGATGGGAGATGAAATTTCTTCAAACGCCACAAATATCTAAGACTTCCCAGTCTCACACCTGAGAAAGCCCAGGCAGCACAGTGCAAACGTGTCCTTACACAGATGTGCAAAGAGAGAGCAAGAATGGAGAGGGATAGAGTGAATTTCCAGGTAACAAAGTGAACATAAGGAGCGTTTTTCTATTCACCTGTGGCTTTGAAAAAAATAACATTAACTAAAAATCTTAAATCTACTTTTGTATCAGACAGCGAGTCTTTACTCAGCCCTGGCTTTGTCCAGCACAAGAAGGGGGAGAAGACTGGGACAGTCCTTGCTCACATGTGCAATAGCCCTGGAGAGCAGTGGGGACACTGATGGGAGTGACCTGTGCCTTTGCAGGCAACAAACCCAACGATCCCTTCCCCGGGGACCCAGAGGCATGTGTTAAACACCACCGCGGAGGAAGAGGATGTCAGTGACATCCCACCGCAGCGGAGCGGCCGGCGGTGCAGAGGTCGCCGGGAAGCGGCTCCCGGGCCCTGCAGCAAGCGCCGGCACCGCGGCACATTTTACTTAGGGCGACTGTGTTGGCGGTTTTATTTGTATTTTCCTTCAGAGCGGGGCTGAGCTCTTTAACCACGAAGGGAAATTTAATCTTTTTGCTGATAAGACGGTAAAATACTGCAATCCGGCTGACCTCCTGAAAAGAGATCCCAACAGCCCGGCTGTCCAAAAATCTGAGACACCCCTCCCCCAGCCCTGCAACTGCATTTCACTTGTGCCCTCAGGCAGCCTGTGGCCAGACAAGATCCTTTGAACACATCCCCGGGGCGGCAGCGATTAGAGGCGCTTTGATTGCCCAGCTCGGCTGGCCTCGGGGCTTGCTGCCCGCGCCCCTGCCCTCTCCCTGGGCACCACTGAGCAAGGTTTAAGGCAAAGCTCCTTCCTCCCCCGCCGGCCCCCTTTCATTTTCGCAGAGCGTATTAAACCTCAAGACGTAGTTAACACTAATCCTGATTTATTTAGGGTTTATCTGCATTATTAATTCCAGTCATGTTGTGAAATAGTACTAAGGGTTCCAGTTTGTATGTAAACTTGCAGAGGGGTTTATTTGAGTCTTTTCCTTGAAGTGCGATTTTAGCCAAAATCTCAGAACTTCCCCTTTTTAAAACACTTCAGATGGGAGCTAGCCATAATAATTTGATTTATTGTAATGTTTTTTTCCCCAGTAAATACCCTCTTGGACTATTTTATGCATTAATCTGGATTTGATGTGGATTTAAACATTTACAATGCAAAATAATTTGGGTTAAAAATAATCCCCCTTGATAAAGCTAAAAACCCTCCACAACTGTCACCATCTCTGACAGCCAGGCATCGGTGGCGATCCTTGAATATGCAAATGGAGGCAAGGAGAAGCCTGAGCAGCAGGAACCGACCATGGTGTCTCCTTTGATAGTCCAGTCAGTCAAATGCCTTGACCCTTGGACAGTGTCAAGAATCTGGATCTTGAGCCACCAAGTCTCAAGACTAAACTCCCTCCTGGTTTACTAGTGTTCACAGTCCATCTGGCAGTCCTTGTGCCAATGGGCACATGCCCTCTCCTGCTCCCCCCTCTCCCAAGATGAAACAGGCATTGTCCAGACTGTGGTTGGAGTCTAACCCTCCAGTTCAGCCTTGATTTGTGGAAGAACTGTTGAAAACAGCTGTATATTGGTGGGTGTCCATATTTTCACTGGAATCAGTCCTCATTTAACTACCTAAAGCTGCTGAATCTGAAACCTCATTCTCTTCATCTCTGGACAGGCTTACCAAACTACCCTGTAATGCCGTAAAACTGAGACTGGGAGAGCTGCTCCCTGCCCTCAGCAGAGGGACTGGACTCCAGGCTGTCCCATGGAGTCTGCCTGGAGTCACCATGATCCCAACCAACCCATCCAGCGACTCTCTGGAAATCCACCAAGGCAATGCTTGAGCATGCTGCGAGCACTCTCCTATGTGGACATAAGGTTTACGGATACTATCTGTAGTAAGAGATCAGAAGTCATTACTATCTCAGTTTATTCTGAGCGTCTTACACGATCTGACTTCTCTTCTACCTGCAGCTAATTGGTAGTAAGATCCCAAGTGTCTTTAGGAACTGGCGCTGACACAAAGTTACTAAAAGATTGAGAAAATAGTTCTCAAATGCAGGTATTTCCAATTTGCACCTTTCTTCAGTAGTGGTAGCAGTACGTGTTTGCCCGTTCTCCTCTCTGAGGCTGTGGTGGTGCTGCTCCTCATGTCTATTCTAAACCAGATTGCCAGGCCTGTAGGGAACAATTTTCTAGGGTATTTATTTGTTTCCTGAATAGGCACTTGGGACACTGGCATCTCTTGATAATCTCTGCGCAGAGGAGTAGAACTGCAAGGGCTTCTGACACTGCAATACCACACAGTATTCCCGAAGTAAAATTAAAACATGCAGATTATCAAAGATACAATTCCATAGCAGCCATGAAATCTGGCATCCCCTCTTGAAAAATGACAAGACAGGATGAAGCAATGTATAGTGTGGAACTGACTGCCACCACTCTGGTGGGAGATCTTGGGGCTACAGTGAATAGTTCTCTGTAAATATCATTTTGGTGTATAATAGTAATCAAGGGATCAAACAATATAAGGAATTATTAGAAAAGAAGTAGAAAAAACCCATATATGCACCCTTAATGTGCCTGCCTCTTAAATCTTAATCTGTGCAATTCTAGGCTTATTTAAAAAAAAAAAAAAAAAAAAAGAGTAAGAGAATGGGAAAAAGTCCAAAAAGTGCAAGAAATGTGATGGAAGTAGAGAACAGCTTCTGGAGGGGGCAAGGGTACGAGGCAGCGTAGGCACCGCTGGTCTGGAATTGAGAGTTGGCACACAGTGCAGTGACTGTCATAGAATTGTAATTTAACGGACAAGGTAAATAGGGAATGTGGTCTGCTCTCTGCCCCGGTCCAAGAATGAGGGGGCATCAGCTGAAAATTGAAGCCCAAGCAATTTTTGATCCAAAAAACAGACCAAGAGATGAAGCTGTTTCTTCACACCAGCCAAAATCATGCTGCACAGCTCTCCTGTAGCAAGGCTGTGGATGCTGGCCATATGTGGGTTCAAAAAGCAATTGAGCAGCTTTACAGGAGAAAAGTCCATTGAGGACAACTAAACAGTGGAAAACTAGTTCAGAAAGTCCTTTAATCACAAGTTGTTGGTGGCTTCTGGGGAAGCATCATTGTCCACTCACTTATTTCGTACTCTTGCTTGCAGGGCTCTGCTACTGGTCACTGTTGATGACAGGATATCGGTGAGATGGACCATTAATTTGATTTATCTTCTTATAATCTCTTAACTAGAAACATGATCTATCTAGTTCAGTTACAATACTTTCCCAACATGGCAGGACTTAGGAATCTGTAATGAGTATACCATCATTACATCTTTATAGCAGCAGCTATGGTACTTGCAATCATAAGTGTTTGTCAGCAAAAGGGCAGAGAAATCTACTGACTCTTCCCTTCAGTCATGGCTTGAATAAGGTGCATTCTATGTCTTGGGATAGATCAGGACCTGCACATTTATCAGAGTTCTGGTGTTCTTGTTAACCCAAATTCTGATAATGTTTCTGTTTTGTAATTTCTCATGTTTTTTAAAGTAATTTCAAATGGTGCCATGGGAGAAGGCATCGTGTGTAACCCACAGTTCCCTTGCACCCAGTCTGATGGCAGGATGCTCATGCCAATGAATCGGGTCCGGCCACTGGGAGGTGAATGCCATTGTGGAAGCTCCGGAGCTGCTCTCCAGAGGCAGTCAAACAGCCTGTGGCTGGCTTCAGCCACCTCCATTAAACTT
>NW_009914393.1:82314-101884 GCF_000696875.1 Nestor notabilis
GCTATCAGCCACTTCCATCACTGTCCAGACTGGCAGATTTCCAATAACGCCAATACCCGTCCCTGGGGTACGGCCGTCAGCAGGAGCTGGGCATTGTCTCCTTACTCCAGCAATCTGAGGACAATGTTGGTTACACTCTATTAGCAGGCGGACACCCGACCCCTGACCCTGGCATTGACCATGAAGCCACAGCAATGGACATGGGGAGTTAAGGTGGTCCAGTGCAGTTCCTAGCACGGTCTTGGGCTTACAGGCAGCTTTATGGGTTCCCAGCAATGCCATGGAAGAGAGGAGGTAGCTCCAGGTTGTGAAGTGGAGGCACAGACCAGAGATGTGCTCTCAGCAGTGAACTGGTTGTATGTCACAGAACGTACAGGAATCAGTTCGGGTGTCCAGGTATTGAGTGCAGAGTTTTGATGGATGGGTACAATGTACTCTGGTATCAGACACAATCAGAACATGCTGAAAGGTGCTGGTATACACCGGATAGATATTAGCCTAGCATCTTTTTGCTGGGACTAGGCACCTGTGGTGTGTTTGCACTGGCCAGTCCGAAAGCTCCCTGTCCTGGGAACATCCCTGCTCCAGGGTGGGCTTCATCCCCAGGAGTCCAAAAAGTAAACCAGCCAGAAAATACAACCACATTCCGCCCAAACCAGGTTGTCTGGCTTGAACTTCCAGTCATTTATCTAAGCTTTTCCCTGTTGAGGACTTAAAGGCCTCCCCATCAATAAACACATTAGCTCACTAAACATGTGGATGCCTTTTCTTCTCTGGATTAACCCTTCGGGAGCTGGGGCTTCCTTTGGATTTGTTAGGATATTGATCACAGATCATGTTTGCTTTTCAAACTCTCTTTCTGCTTTGGACTTGACAGATAGTTTCAGTGCTGCAGTCAAGCAGCAAATTTACTGCAGCCACACAGGGAAAGGGAGCTGCAGGGAACAGCCCGTGGGGTAGAGGTGCCTCTTCTGCAGCCTCCAAAGGAAATAGGCTCACCGTCATCAGAGAAACTTGTTCTCATAAGTCTTTTCTAATTAAGCAAATTCTGAAATGTTAAACAATGTCAGATATAATATATTTTCAGTATTACCAAAATTGTATTAATTTAAAATAGGCTTTAGCCTAATTTAGCTCTTCTTTTCTTGTTGAAAATCATACCCCTTTTCAGTAAGTGTCTGTAAATGGGCATGAACATTTAAAAGGTGGCCAACTGAGATAGCCCTACTGTCTCTGGTTAAGAACAGATTAAAGAAGGTCTTAAGAGAATGACTTAGAAGAAACTTTGCAAAATAGAAAGGTCATATTTTATGACCCTGCTGACCCAAATGGGTGTAAAAATATCAGAACTAGTGACCTATCCAGGCAGCAGATCTTCTGGCTTTTTCACACGTGTGGTAAGCTCATTCTCTCAGTATGAGAGAATCTGGAGTAAAATGTGCGCTTGGTTTAGTTAGGGCTATTTGCTATTGCACCTCTCACATATGTCATGTCCCTCTTTTACACACTCCCTTAAAAATGCCTGGCTCAGAACTGGACAAAGTAGGTGTCATGTTCTCTTGGAATCTGGACCGTGTTTTCAGATTTTTGAGCTCCTTGTGGGTAACTCTGCTGTTCCTGTGCAGGTATTGCCTTCTTTTGCACTCTAACAAGCTATGTTGAGTCTACATGCTTTGGGTTTAGGGCTGTCTGTTAGACTTCTTCAGATGTTCTCTTTTTTCCATCTAGTTGAGGGTTTCTTAGGTTTTTTCTTCTTTTTATGTTTTGAAGAAGGATTTTCTGCAATTCTGCATGGACTGCATGCGCACCATGCCTTTCCCAGTCTGCTATACAAGGATAATCCTCTCACCATACAACATCTAAGTTTATCCTCTTTTTAGGCATTAAATACAATAACAAAACCCCCAAGAAGGTGGTATAAAATCTCCTCCAAACCTCGCCTCCAGGCTTGGTTGACCTTATGGTTCCTCAGTCCAGAATAGTTTAGCCCCTCTTTCATCAAATGATCACTCTCCTTCCATCTATGTTCTGTTGGGTTTAACAGCAACAGCATCTTCCTTTGCACATCAGGTGAACTTCTCTAAGCACTCCTGTGCAGAGGAACATCAGCAAACAAGGTGGAACATTTCAGGCCAAGGATGCTGAAATATTATAAATGCATTACAGACAAATCATGACATGTGGCCCTGTACAACTCGAAGCTCATGTGGCAGAGCAGGCAATCATTACAAATCTCTCAATCAAGTGAAACATCTACATTTTGTGAATTTAACATGCTGCCTCCCCCCATCCTGCCACATCTTACAGAGATCACTTCTTCTTCCCGGATATGATTTGGTTCTCAGTGCTTTTCCTACGGTTCTTATTAGTCTCTGTGTTTACTTTTTTATTTATTTTCATTTAGGCAGCTGAGATTTCTCTTTGTCTTCAGGATTCATGTAATGGGTTTGCATTATCTTCTGCATTGTGTGCTGGGAAAATTACCAATTCAACACATAGCCGCACTGAAACTTTCTTTGAAAGGCTCGACAGACACATGAAGCATTATGTTATTTACCATCTGCCTCACCTGACAACACTCACTGGAGATTCCTTACTGCAACGCCAGCATTACCATGACTGTGTCTTGAAACTGCAGCGTAATGCTAAAGGGAAACGTTATCTCCATCAGAGAAGAATCCAATAAGAGTCACGATTTAAAGACGTTCTTAAAAGGCTGGGAATAATTATCATTTCAGCGCTGCCGCTGGTTTGCGATGTCATACTCAGGAAGTCACGTCACTTTCCTACTCCAGCGTGGTGGTGACAGTTCCCTGCTCATTTCAAAGCCGTGTTGATAGGATCAGTTAACACTTTTCCATCATTTGCGCTGTATTAAGTAAAGACCGTCTCTATGGTTGGCTGCTACATGAGTAACAGCGCACAGCCCTGTGCTTATTGATCCGGCCCCTCCACAGGAACGTGGGTGGGCACCAGTCCCCCAAGGGGCCGGATCCTGCACCTCCTCATAGGGAAGTGGAGTCTTATTCCCCCAGAGAGTATTTGTTTAAGAGGATTTCCTTTCTTATGCAGGGACAGCAGTGGCCACGCCAATAAGGGTGGGACTGATTATGAGAGGTTGGCTGGTGGAATATAATCCCTGTGTGATACCGATTGGGTCAGGTGCAGATTGCGTTTCAAAGGTAGCAGCTCATCCTGCTTCGGGAGTGGTGTTCCACCCATAAATAGGGCTTTAATGAGATCCGACAGACCTGATTTCTCTGGTGATACAGTAAAACAACACAACCAATTCTGATGGCTTGGGGTCTTGACCTTTAACAAGGACTCGCGACGTAGGGCAAACTGCCCAAGAGAGATGGAGGGGCAGGAGGCCAGGGGGACAAGGTCGGCAGATAATGAAGTGGTCAGCATTGGATTTCTGTCACTCACAGTGGTTAAGTACAACAGTGAGGTACCACTCACAGTGGTTAAGTACACAGTTTCAGTAAAAGAAACTGTGAAAGAGCACATGCAGAAATAAAAGAGACCGGGGAATCTGGGAAGTACTTCAGTTACCTTTCTCTGTGAGCTTGGACAGTCCACGTGAATTTGGTAATGAAGAGGGTGAGTGAAAAGAGAGCAAGAGAATAAGGAAGGGGCAAGAGAGATTAAAGCATACAGAGAAGGAAAGCCAAGGGGAGTTGTAATGGGAGTGAGTACTGCAGTCAGGTGCTGAGACCCAGAGAAAGGAAAGGAAGCAGCAGCCACAGCAAAACAGAGGTCTAGGCCAGATGTGACTGAAGATGGAGCCCTGAGTCTGCCCAACCAGCGCTGCAGCAGCTGTTTACATCCCTCCAGTAGTTCCTGCCCTCCACAGCAGGTGAGGATGCTCCTGAGCACTACCCTGGCTGAGGACCTGCTCACAGCAGCAGTCACTGAGGAATAACAACCCAACCATGTGTCCACAGCCAAGGTGCTTCCAGGCTTGAGCTGTCTCTGCTGCTGGAAACTCCTCCTAGGTAGCAGGGGTGGCTTGTCTCCTTCTAGTTTCTTTTGTGCTGCTAGATCTAAATTTAATGGTACTATTAACTGAAAACTAAAAAAAAACCCCATTTAGTATCAGAATAACTGCTGTGAATTCAAGGAGTGAAATGGTAAAATATAGAGGAAATTAAAACCTGTTATTAGGGAGGCATCAACAGCTGATCATGTCCGAATTTAAGATCTTTCCTTTGCAAGACACGGTTTTAATAGGAAAACCAAATACCATTAATAGTGTCAGTCAGCCAGTAGTAGAAATGAGGACAAGAGCTTTGTTTTATAAACACCTAAAAGATCAGTCTACACTGATACCAACACATTCATTTGAAAAGTCCAGCTGCTGACAGTTTTTTGATAATCAGATCCCTGATTTTTCATTGCAGACTTGCTAATACATCTGTCTAGGCAACCAATGACAGAAATTAAATGCATTTGACCCAAACACGGAAGAATTATGTCACTGAACAGAAAGCCCAAATTTAAGCTGACCAGAAACAAAAGTGAAAATGCAAAGTCTGGACATGTTATGTCCAGACATGTATAGGATGCTAGATAGGATGCTATAGGAAAATATATTTAAAGAACACTTCAGACTTAGCAACCCAAGCTAGTCTTATTTACATGAAGAAACAAAATCATATATTGTTTTAGCATTGCTGATCTCTTTGGTCACGTTCAAACTGCAAGAGCTACAAAGAACAAAACCGTTAAATCAGATGTGTACAGTAGTTCCTTATACAGAGAAAAATAACTTTTAGTCTCAGCTATACAACTGTAAGAATGGTTGCAGAGAGCGATCTGCATCTGTATTGGCTTCAGCCAATGAAAGGTTTGCTCTTTAGTTGTTTTTTCTTTATTTGGGTGTCTTATTGTTGGTTTATTTATTTTTTTTTTAAGATAAATGTGAACATTGAAGCCAGGCAACCTGTTAGAGAGGTGAACTGCTTGATTACACTGCATTGTTTTAATTTGTCTTTGGATGAATTCTCATAAGCTTTCATGAGAAAATCTCCCATTAGACGCATTCATTTAATTTAAGAACAGTTGGGAGAGGAAGGGTTGAGATGACAGATGGAGACTGTGGGTGTCTTATAAGAGAGAGCTGAGCTTTTTGTATTTATCTTTTTTGTGGCACATAGTTGCTGTTCTCTGCTGCTTCCATTTTTTTAATCTGTGCTTTTTTATGCAGTATTTCTTAGAAATCTCTTTTCTTTTGTACTGTAAGTCTAATAGATTTCATTAGTTTTTCCTGTACTGTGTCAGCTTTAAACATAACAACAAAACACAGTATAGGGATGCAGCCTGGTAAGAAAGCAGAATGAAATAGGCTGAGCCTTAGCATGTGGATTTCAATCCAGTTTTGAATTGCATAAAATTTAGCAGAAAAACACTGAAATACAGAGCTGGTTTCTTCACTAGTTCATTTGACTAATTGTCCAGCAAGTGGTATGTGCATGAAGGAAACTGGTTTTCTAGCTGCACCAATGCCTTTGCTGTGTTATTAAAGATTCACTGTCAGAAAGTGGCCTAAATCTCACATCTAAATTTTGTTTGAATTAGTATGAAAGTAAGTGAAAGGTTTCAAGGCATTATCTTTAAAAAGCATGTGTACAAAAATGGTGGGATTTCTCAATGTATGTGTGCTGTTAATGTTTGTGGCCCAGGCAGTTAAGCTTTGCATGAAGACCAAATACCATTAATAGTGTTAGTCAGACAGTAACAGAAATTAGGAGAAGAGCTTTGTTTTATAAACACCTTAAAGATCAACACCAATACCAATACATTCATTTGAAAAGTCTAGCTGCTGACAGTATTTTGATAATCATGTCCTTGATTTGTAATTCTTGTAACGGTCTTTAAGTTATAATGACAAATAACATGTAAGTTGTAATGTCTGTGCACTAGGGCTGCCAGCCCCCCTCACGGAACTAATTAAAATTTAAAGTAAAATTAAATCCTGTTAAAGTATGATGGAAAACAGTGAAATGTTTGTTCTATATAAAACTTGCTTTGCTCTGTGATGAAAGAAGCAAGATATAAATATAGGGAAAAAAAATTCAAACATTAGTCTGACTTGCTCTCACCATGTTATACATGAATTTATTTGCATTTATATGTTCTGCCCCCAAATTTGCATTGCACATAACAAACCAGTTGAGTATAGTACATTCATTAGATTTTTGTTACTTTTCCATGAAATTTTAAATTTCATATGACCAAACCAGAATTCCAGTTTTTCCCTTACTCTTCACAATTTCTGAATGATTTTATAATTCTCTGTTCAAACAAAAATAAAACCTCTTTTCCAAGGCTCCATCATCTCCTGCTCTGATTACCACAGCCACCAGTTCTTTTTGTTGTCCCACGTTTCAGTCCATATAAAACTGCCTTAACAGTCTTCCTTAGTGTTTGATTTGGCCGTTTTATCCCTCCAGATCCCTTGTTCTTTCTCCCACCCTCCTTCCTAACAAGTCAAGCCTCAAGTTCACCACCTCCAGTCCTTCCCCTTCCTGTTTAACTTCATGTTCCCATACTCTCTCCGTCAGCTCCATCAGAGATTGAATCTCTACACTTATTCCTCTTATTCTTTTGATCTCATAAAAACATCTCCGTACTTTCTTCCATCTATACCATCTATATTATTTTCCACAAACTGAACTGGAAAGCTTCTGCTTTCTCCTCTTTGAACTGTGCGCTGGACACTACATGACTTGGCTTTTCGTTCTTTAAGCTGTAGGCTCCCACAATGATACCAGAGGTGTATTCCATCACCGTAAGCTCATTAAGGACGTACACGGTGAGCTTCAGCCACTGCTGGTGTTGAAAGGACAGAGATGGAATCATTTGCTCTGTGAGAAAGGGCAGCATCCCACTTTATGGTTGGCAGTGTCACACGGCTGCCTTTCCTCTTGTAGTCTGCAAGGAGACAGCTCATCCCAGTTGGCTCCCTGAGAGCCTCGACCTGCTCATTCCCTGTCAATACTCCAGCTCTGTAAGACACAGTAACCAGCTTCCAGCTTACTCTTTCTTCCTCGGGGCATTGCTGGCTCTGCTACAAACTCTTTTCCAGTAGATTTTCTAATATAAGCTGTCCCAACCCTGGAAACCATTATCCTGTGACCCACTGTCCTCATGAACAGATGGGTAGACGGGGACATTCCTACATCTGTCTTGTCCTGCTGTCCTGATTTATTACTCTGTAAAATAATAAAACGTTAAAAAGGTTGAACCTGAACTGAAGCTATGACTATGGCACTATTAATCAAACTGTTGGAGAATTGCTTTATATTAGGTGCCTTAAGCACTGATTCAGTTCACTAAAAGTTGGCATGAAACATAGTCTAAATACTGAAAAAATAACGGGAAAAGCAATTCTTGATGGCTTTGTGTTCTATTACAGTGTATAACTGTACAGTGTAACAGACGCCAGAGCAGCACTAATGCCAGCAGTACAGAGAGGAAGACAACGAAAAGCTGTGCTGAGGAGGAAGCAGACAGCTATAGGAAACCCTCTCGATCTCCTCCCAACATGGGACAATGCCACCATGTTTCTAAGCACCTTTCATAAAGTAAGATTTCTTAACAGGGTACATCATTTAGAGAATCTTACATATGTATTTTGAATTCTGAAGTCCTTCCCAATGTGGAGATACCTCTGGTCTGGAAAATGGGAGCATGAACATGACGGCATCAGCTCACACTTTCAGGCAGAAGGATCACTGCCACCCAAATGCCCATGCAGCATCTTGCCAACTTTTTGAAACTACCTTTGATGATCCACAACTCTTCAAACTTTCCATACAGTCAAGACTTGAAATGGGATCTATGGCCACTGCTGGTCCCACAGTGGCATGAGAAGTGTCTCCAGCCAGCAGAGGCTGAGGCTGGAAGATCTGTGCAGCTTCCCCATGCCAAGCAAGTAACTCTTGCACCAGTCCTTAGCAGGATCTCAGGTGAGAGGGACTGAAATCAAATCATTCTTTTCCTCTGAGAAGTAGGTATTTAATACTGGCCATGTTTGCTCCATGAGCCCTCTCATCCTCACAAGCCATGTGAAGAGCAGGTGGTGGTGGTGGCAGGCACCGTACCAGGGCCAGTGTGCAGTGCTGACATGCGGCTCATCAGGATCTCCTGCTCCACCGACCGTCACAATCATCTCTTATCTCGGCCATTGATGCCATGCTCACTTGATGTCTCAGTTCCGGAGCAGAGACACTCCAGCTGCTATCTGGGAAGGCTCTGGCCCCAAAAATATTTAGTTAGCAGCCATTCAGTTAAGTGGAATTGACTTTTTATCGGCTTTCCTCTGTACATCTGCCACCAGCGAAGGCCATTTCCTCCTTCCCTCTTCTCCGCCTGTCAGTCCGCTCCACATTCCTATCGGCAGCCGTTAGCTCTGATCAATACTAACCACTGTGTAACAGCTCACGCATGGCTGCCTTAGTTTGCATCGATCAGACCCTTCTTCCAACAGGTAGCTGGCTATTTGAGGCAATGACTTGAGATAAACACCTACTTTTACTTCAGGCTAATTCATTACAGAGGGGTTTCAAGGAGACCTGGTGCCCTTCCTCAGAGACTCACAGAGATCAGAGACTCCCAGCAACTTCCCTCCTGCATGAGATTATAGCAGATCATGCTATTTCCTCCATCCCTTCTGAAATCTGTAAAAATGGTGCTATCCAAACACTTTCAAAAGACCTAGACTGAATATTACACATCAAACTGTTCAAGCTAGGAGAATGGAGTGGTTTTGAAAATTAAGAAGGTGAGTGTGGATCAGGAGCACAGATGAGATAACCAGCTGTGCAGTAGGAACTCATGACTGTCCCATCACAGCTTTATACTGGCAGACCCTCTTGTGTTGCAGTTCAGTGTCCAGCTGTCCCCATGAGCCCCACATGCTCTGGTAGGATGCAGCACCCCAACTTCCAGCACAGCCAGCCCCAACCCAGCACAGTGGCCACAGCTCCCACGGGGCTAGCTGGGGGCACTGCAGGAGGAGACTTGCTGTGCAAAGGGGTATAGCCTAGAAACTACCAATACCAGCAAACGTTCAGCAGCCTGATACATCAGTTTACTTTGCTGAAGCACCATGCACAAAGGCTTCAGGCCATCTATCCTGTTTAGGTGCCATAAGGTAACACGGAGATAAAGTGCTATGAAGATCAATAGGAGGAATCTCTGCAAAACTGACCAGCAAACAGAGATATACTGGCAATCCTATACCTGCTGCTGTCCCCAAAACCACCAGTATTTAGGAAACTAGCAACCATTTGGAAGAAATCCTAACAGATGTCTTTGCACAGACATCCTCACTCCACATGCATGCTCCTAAATCAGCCCCTGCTTAGAAGCTTTGATTTTTTAGGCTTGGAGAGACGAGAGGAGCACGTACCAAATCAAGAGCCTTTGCCAAAGGGGAAGACTCAGTTCTTAACCCGACTGCTTAAAAGCTGTAGATCAGACTCGTCCAGCCCAGAAAGCCTCTCAGAGAAGCTGCAAACACCTTTTCTGGTGGGTTTATACCTGTGCTGGTTACAAAGGCAGAAGGGCCACAGGGCTGCTATGGCAGCCTCAAGCTTCCCAGTGAAATGAGTGTTTGTTATTATAGGTTTGATGCCATTCCCAAAAGGACCTAATCAACAAGTAATAAGGCCTCAAGAGAGCAGTTAGAAACCTGAACTTTAACTCCTTTATAACCACAGTGTAGAAAGCAACTTTTGCTTTGGGCTATGCAGCCTGGTATGTTACTGATGAAGAACTACTGAAAATCTGAAATACAAAATAACTGCAGACAGGTATTTGAACAGTGAGGTAGCAGTTTCTGTAGCAGGGTGAGTGTGTGGCTGGCAAAATGCAGCAGTGCGTTGAGGGGATTCAGGCCCATACATACAGCCTCTGTCATATCTGGGTTTTTTCAATACTTCTTCCTAGCATTAGACAATCACCAGGGCTGTTGGGTGCCTGCACACTTGCAGCATCCCCCCCACCTAAAAAACCCCTACCTCAGCTTTCCCACTTGTAAAATAACAGTAATATCTGCCTAAATGCAGAAGCTTGAGATGTGCAGTTTGCTTGAAACTTGTTCTGAATACTTTGAATGGGGCATTTCAGGCAGGAACTTCACATTGAGTAATTCTTGCCATAGAGAGTCATGTGGCTACTGGAAAGCAAAAAATTGCATAAGAATACGTCTGTGTGTCAGGGCTGCACCAGCAGGGATTGGCCAGAGGGCAAATATTCCTTCCTGCCTGGCTGAGAGCATGGAGGAAGCAGTTGCTCGGCAGGTTGTTAGGCAGAGCCGTGGCAATGCTAACAGGTTGCTAACTTCCTTTGAGAGTAACTAACTCACTGCTTCAGTTATTTGGAACTCAAAAAGCATGTTCCTAAAAAATGTTATAGAGTGAGAAGGGTTTTCTTTCTTTTCCTTTTTCTTTGTAAATACAATATTTGAAGGCCATTTTCCCTGGCAGAATGTGTGTCTGTGTGCAGAGAAAAGAGCTGTGATTGTTGCCTATTTCCTTTTCCACAGGAACTATAGAAAGAAAGCAAATACTATATAGCAACACAATAATCCAAGAAGAAAAAGTTTCTCATGCACCTTTAAGGTTGCTTGTCCTGTTTTAATTTCTTGACTTTTCAGAAGAGAATTGCTTTTTCCAGGCCCAATACTTAGTATTTAGTCTATGTTTCAGGCCAGCTTTTAGTGGACTGGATCAGTGGGTTCCACTTAATGGATTTCCAGATCACACCAGGATGAGGAGACTGACCTGTGTAGTGGTAATTGGTTACTTGTGAGATGAGTATGAAGTGCTTTATGTTTCATTTGTTCTGGCACTGTTCACATGGTTCTGAGTGACCATGTAAAACACTGAGGAGAAGCCTAAAGCTAAACATGAGGCTGTGGCTCCCTTATTCTCTTAAGCCTCCTAAATGTCCTGGTCTCGGCACTAGCTTAGCATTATCCACTAAATGTGGATAAATGTGCTTACAAATAGCTTCTCGCTGATTTCTTAGTTAACTTCTTCAAAAATATGAATTTTGCAAAATGAGTAGTTCTCAGCATCCACTTGGGATTTTTAATGTGTCTTCAAACACAGAAATGCAATTTCCTCTTTTGATTGATGTCCCTCCTTGTTCACCATTTGATTAGAACAGATAGGAAATTGTCTTTATTAAACTAGTTACTGACGAGTGAGCTTCCTTGTAGCTACTTCTGAAGGAGAACTGGCAGGACAATGCCAACTTCAGTGGTCAGAGACCAGTGTGGGGCTTGGACTGAGAGGCACAACACACTCATTTAGAGTTGTTTTTCCAGGGGCTCTGCAGGCTCCAGCAGACATCAGTTTAAACACCTCTGATCTCATCAAGGTTGTATCTCTAATCAATAACACAAAAATACCAGGTTGTATTATTATTTTGCACTCAAGCTGGCATTTCTGAACAGTAATAACAAAAAAAACAATGCAAATTCCACAGCCACGGGACAACAAAAGGCCTGTGCTCTTTGACTTGCTTCACTTGCTATTACCCATCCAGGGGGAAGTTCCACTTTTAGTGTACCAGGTTTCCATCAGTGTGACTTCAACCTGCTGTGTAAACATTATTGTCAGGCCTAATTTAAGTTTTTACACTGCAAAAAACTTCTGTTGTTGCTTACATGACACTACGAATGAGATACATTTTAGTGAGGGAAAACAAACCAAATCAAACCAAAAAAACCAAACCAACCAAACAAAACTAACCAAAGAAACAGAAGGTTGGTGAAGCATCTCTTGGAAGTGTGTTTTACTGAAAGCCATCCCCAGCCTGGATATTTTCAGACAGTTTTCTTCCCAAAAGTGCTAAGCACTCCTTCCCCCAACCCAGGTTACGAACCATGAAGGGAAGTAAACTTTTCTGCCAATTCAGTACTATATTTGATATCTGAGGACAAGTGAATGCTCTTGTGAGCCTTAAGTTTCAGGTTGCTATTTCATACCCTTCAGGAGGTAAATGATCGTTTCCCAGAGATATGGGGAAGGTGGGGTGTGAAATACTGATGTAATCTGTATACACAACAAATAGTTAGTGTTTCTGTATCTGCTTGTCCCTACGCTGTTTCTGTGCACCATGACAAAGTTTGCGGCATAGATTAGATTGGATTGTTTCCAGTGAGTCTGTCTGGTGATGGTGGCTGAACAGGCTGCACATCTGGGACCTCTGTCCTGGGTTCAGCTGTAACAGTGATTTTTCTCCTTCTTAGGAGCAGGTGCAGTGCTTTGTTTGGGCTTTAGTCTGAGAACATTGCTGATAACATGCCAGTGTTTTAATTGTTGCTCAGTAGCACTTACCCTGATCAAGGACTTTTCAGTCTCTCGTGCTCTGCCAGGGAGGAGGGGAAGCCGGGAGGAAGCAGAGGCAGGACACCTGACCCAAACTGGCCAAAGCGGTTTTCCATCCCACAGCACACCATGCCCAGTATAGAAACTGGGGGGAGTCACCCGGAAGGCCCAGATCGCTGCTGGGGTTGGGCTGGGTATCAGTCAGCAGGTGATAAGCAATTGTATTGTGCAGCATTTGTGTTTATTGCTGGGGTTTTTTTTCCCTTCCATTTTTAGTTTTATATTCTCTCCCCTTGTTATTTCCCTTCCTTATCATTATTATTAATAGTGGTGGTAGTAGTAGTAGTTTGTATCAGTTATTGGACTGTTATCTCAACCCATAGAGTTTACATTCTCTCCATTCTCCTTCCCACCCCGCAGGGAGCAGGGGGGAGAGATGGGGAGTAGTAAGCAAGCAGCTGCATGGCTCTGAGTTACCAGCTGGGCTTAAACCACGACAACCTCTTCAGATATTTAACCATGTAAAAGTGAGCTGGTCTCACTTGCAGTCTTTTCATCAGAATTTGTAGTCAATCTGCACCTGAAATACACAGGTTAGGACATCATTCTCATTTACTTTGGCTTTTATTTTAACTTTGTAACATTTTCAATTAGCATTTGCTGTCATATGTGCCAATATGTGATAAATAATGAAAACTGACAGTAGTCTTTTAGTCTAAAATGTCTGAAAAAGTTTCCTGTGTATGGTGCAGTCTGTAATAAGTTTATCTGAGCAATTCCTACTCATTGACCATACCAGCAAGAGCTGGAATTGATGGAGCTTTATGAAAGGCATTTATACTTGTGTATCAACAGGCAAGCTTTGGGGTGCATGTGTCTAGTGACCCATTAGCTCCAATTCTCTTTTCACTGGAAAAGAAAATTCAATGCAGAGGTAGTTTGGGATCCAAAATACGATGTGATCAACCTGCAGCCTCCCAGAAGTCAATGTAAAGGTCTCCCAGGGCTGTAATACCACTCCAGTAACCACTGGAGTCTTTAGAGTTAGACTTCTTGCTCTGCAGGACTGTTGAGACATTTCCAACTTTTTACCGTCTCCTCTTTCCAGTATCCCATGATGTTTTCAATGAGGAACTATTCACATAGTTGTGTATACAATATGCTTTGGTTTTGCTTTTGAATCTGTGTGTTTATGCACCAATTTTCGAAAAAAAACATTTCTTTTAGCAAAATACAAAAATGTAACAAGTTGGTGGTCTCAATAATTGTGTTGAATACTGTGAAACTAGCTTAAAGTGAGTTTCTCCTCTTTGAAATGAGATTGTATTTGTGCCTGGATCAAGCAATTCTGCACCAGTCTTGAACCTGTTAAAGATGAAAATCAAAGTAACTGCTGCAATATTGAAAAGGTAAAATGAGAACAAAAAGGCATTTGGCCAATGTTTATGAATCACAGAATATGATCATAAAATCATAAGAATAACCACCAAAAGGTAAATAAATTACCTAGCCTACTACTTATTTTCATGTACAGTTTGACACAAAAGCTGAAGCCATAAATGATTTATACCTGTTTTAACAATAATACTCATTTTCCTGAAAGATGGTCAGCACTCAGGCTGCTGTGGGCACTGTGCCAGCTGTTGAAAGGTTAATGTCTCAGCAGCAATACATTAAATTATGAATTATACCAATCCCAAAATGGAAGGTTATTAGCTTGGTATGTTTAATTAGCCCAGCTCGAACTTTGCCATCTGCTAGCACTGCCCATCACTAATGCGTGGAATGGGAAGGTTGGAAGTAAGATGCCAGAAGCAGGAGACCTTCTGCTTCCAAGCATCCTAACCTCACCTGCTGAGCCTGCCGGGATGCCAGTGCTCTGACATCCTTGGTAGGTCCAAAGGCTCATCCACACACCTGGCTCTGGTGATGTCTGGTAACAACCAAGCTGATCCCCAGACCCCAAACAGCGCTGCGGGCCACACAGATCATGCTGAATGTTGCACAGTTCAGGAGTATGAGGAAAACACATCTTGTTTTCTCCTGAGTCTTTGGGGCCAGTTCTTCTGCCAAGCATTTGATTGATGCTCATATATTCCCATTAGAGTTGAATACTGGTCACATCACAGACCTTATCAGGGGAGGAGAAGGGAGAAAGGTGAGGGCCCAACATGTTCAAATGTGCCAGAAAAAGAGCAACAGCTGGGGCTAGAACAGCAGGGCTCTGGCAGCCCAGCACTGGATATGTGGGAAGTAACAGCTCACAGTGGTTTTATTTGCACAGCATCTCTTGCCAATAACTGCACAAGGCTACAATATTTAGTTTTTCAATAAATATTTAAATTTCACTCCTTTGCTTATTTATTTTTTTAAAAGAACAAACAGTAAATTCTGTTGATATTTTTATTAGCTAAGATTACGTGATACATTTAAAGTATGAGGCACTAAGTATTGCCATAAGTAATTACTCACCATTATTATGAGGGGGCTTTTGGGGGGCTATGTGTTAAAGCACAGGTCAGAAGCATGGCCTGGAAAGTGGAATGTACAAACATGGGGTAAGAACCAAAGTTTTAAGAAGCCAAACACGGTCTTATTTTTAATTCTTCTTTTTCTAGGTAGGATAACCTTGCCAAGGAGGAGAGGAATTTGGACAGACTTAACATACAGCCTGTGCAGCTTCCACTAGCTGGACACTAAAATGAAGAGTGAGTTTATTCATTTCCATCCCAACACAGCCCACCAGAATTAAAAGATGTTTTAACCTACATCAGAGATCAAGTTAAACACTTACTAATCCACCCAAACTGTCAAAGAAGCCCATTTGATTCCTCTGGCTATCATGTCTCCACATTTCTGCGTTGGATGTGAAGAGTAAAGAGAAAGTCTGGCAGAAATTAGAAGACATCCAAGTCAGCGTAAGAGACAACACCAGGTAGAGGCTAAATTCCTTTCTCTTGATTGTCTTACAGTAATTATTTCTTCTCCTCCCCTTGAGTTTTGGCTGATTCCCTCATCACATTAGTAAAGCCGCTGTACTTGTACTTCTGGAGCAGGTGGCATGGTTGGAATATTGGAGCAATATGTATTAGAGTAAAACCTGCAGACAGAAATAGAAAGTAAATGGAAGATGGATTGATCAGAGGAAAGGCGAAGGATGGCAGGGGTAAAATACAGGGAAGGAAAGGCAAGAATAATACCTTGCCTGTGTACTACAGTAATTTATTATTTTTATATGGTACCCAGGGTGTACAGTATCTGTTTTACTGAACAAATAGAAAAAAGAGTTCTTAGCCCCAAACAGCCAACATACTGATTTATAGTGTGACAGCCTGACGAAACAAGTAGTCAGGCCAGTGCAACAAGGAATAATTTAGTGCTTTGCAGAGCGTGAGTTACTTTACTTTGGTATCCGCATGTGTGTATGCCATCAGATGGAAGTCTCTTGGTTTTGTAATTACTCACTGTAGAAGAAAAACTTCTCTTTCTGGAAAGTTCTGGAAGGGGCATGGGGGGATGGTGTCTGAGGGCAGGGGCCAGTGTTTTCCATGGAGGAGCAAAGCGCTGCTGTTTCAATACACTTTGAAAGGAGTGACAACCTGAACAGAGCCTGGCAGAAAGGCATGAGAGAGCACTGCAAAACCCCTGGAAGAGATGTGGGGACACTCGTAGTGGGTCAAGCTGTGGAGGGGAGTAGCAGGGAAAGAAAAGGACTCAGGAGGCAAAACAGGAGCATTTCCTCTGAGCCATCTAGGGCTGAAGTTTCTAACAAGCTGTCCAGATGGGACACTCAGGAGATGACCTGAGACCACATGCTTGAATGGGAGAGGATCCTAGTGCAGACACAGACCTGCCATGACCATGGGACCAGAGAAGCAATAGCAAAGTTTTTTTCTAACATGGTTATTGCCACTTCAATTGCAGTTTTATTCCAAAAACAAATTCCAAAGTTTTATGTCCATAAAGGTTTAGACATAAACAAGAAAGAAGCTGGGAAAGTGGTATGTACTGTATAAACAGTTCCACTTTATAATTAATGCTGGAGATCAGGAGAGCAGGAATAGCTGTGCATGTGTGGTCATTCAGATTTACTGTTGGTCTTATTAAAACCTAGTTCTGGAATAATTTTATGCCCAGGTAGGGGCAGAAAGCGAGCAGGATGCCCCCAAGCAACCCATAAATAGTGTGGTGAAGACAAAGCGTTTATTACTTAGCTTCACAAAGGCTCTGTAAGTGCTCTCCCAGGGTACGTATACTTGTACCCCAGATGCCAATTCTGCAAATTAGCATTATTTCTCGAAATACTATGTAAACAGCAGTCATTTGAATACTTGATTTCATCAGACAGAGTCACACATGGCAACGTCAGTATCCTTTCCCTGTTGCAGAGTGAGCAGAGTTTTTTCACTGCCTGTCTTTTTATTTCTCTTGGAATATCGTTACTGCTGAAAAACCCTGGCAGGGTCTGGGATCTATACAGACCTCATTCTGCAGGATTTTGTCCTATGCTGTCTCTTTGCCCCATGCTGTCTTAAGAGCAACTCTGGGGCAGAAACTTTCCCATTTATCACTGAAGTGTGCTATTTTGAATCTTCAGTTTAACAGTTTCAGTTACTTTGCAGAAAGTTATTTCATGGCTGAGACACATAGGAAATTACAAGGACCTGAGATCCTATCAAATCAGCTTTGGGATGTCCCTTTTTTGTCAGCAAAAAAGCCACCAGTAAGTGCAGCTCAGGTTTTGTTGATGGATTCTTATTTTATCATTTTGCATCCTATAACTAGTAAGTTGTTGAAATTTTGGAAACTTTCACTATTTTTTAACCATTTTGTGTACTGCATTTCACATAGAAGAGGGTACCTTAGATAATAGGGTAACAGTAAAACAGGGTGAGAAAGATTCATAAAATCATCTTTAAATGATGAAATAATTTTCCTACATAAAATATAATGTATGAAAAGGTGAATACTTGAGGATTTTCCAGGGCTAAAGGCAAGTGTTGCATTTTAAAGATACCTATGTCTCCAGTGGGTTAAAGACACACATTTAAAACACAATTTTGCAGGATACTGGACTTCAGCATCCTTACATAGGAAAAGTTGCCATGACAGGAGGCCAGTACAAGGGAGGTGCTGAATTTGCTGGGAGGGAGAAAGCACTTTTCTAGCAGTTAATTTATTTTTTTAATCCTAATTGTTTGGACCTGATGATGTTTTGAATTGTAAGAGTTAATTCCATGGAAATAGGAAAGGAAGAGAAGGGCAAATGAGTGTGATCAGTGGTAAATGGACATGGTTTTGTGGTACTCCACACAGTTGTCATCTGCCTGGCTAGGTCTGCTCCCTCACAGTGAATTAGTATTATTCCCACTCTACAGGCCGGGAAAATAGGACAAAACATGGAGTTTTGAAGTCCACACCTATATGCCTTCATTTTGGGGCAGTTCTAGCATACCCTGTGTACTGCTTTGGCTGGTCCTTCAGTGCAGACAGCAAGTCTCTGGCAGAGCTAGGAATAGAAGCCAGACCCTTGTTCCAAGTCTCAGATCCTCAAGAGTATTTTTAGGCACTTAATACCATTAATTTCATACTCTTTTTGGCCAAGGATGTTAGAAACAAGATCATGCTTCCTCCTGAAATAATTTAAAAAACCATACTTATGTACTGTTGGGCAGGGTTTATTCAGGGCTCGTGCACAGTTTAGTTCTATTTAGGAACAAATGGGCTTCAACATTAATTTGGGGAAGAGTTCTGCATAGACTGTGCTTTTGTGCAGCATCTAAGTATGGCTAATGCTAGAGAAGAGATGGTGCAGAGTCTTGGTCTTCTGCAGGGCAAATGGTGTTCAAGAGGAGCTTTGGCAGAAACCAAGGGAGGGCTTTGCTTAATGCCCATTCACTTCAGATTCCTTTTTTTCTTTCTCAGAAGGGCAACATTCTCTGCTTCTGTATCCTCTCTATTTTGGATGTGACTTCCTTCTCTCAAACACAAAATCTTTTATGTTTAAAATACAGCAAGACCATTGTTCACCAGTATTTTGATTCTGATAATGCTTAGACACACGGGGCACCAAGAAATCCTGAGGATGATAGGTCTACAATGCACTGGAGCTTCTCCAGCCACAGAGGTGCAGCTCTTGCTTGGGCAGCTCATATTGGTGTGTTAAAGCTGGCTGAAAAAGCATAGAGAGAGAAACAGATTTCTGCATACAATCATATTTCTGTTGCGCTAACTCGGCAAACCCAGCTGAAGCTCTGATCCTGCATCTTATCTATTATTAATTGATTGATTTCCTATAAGCTCATTAGTTAGTTTGCTGTGACTTCCTCACAGCGTGCACAGCTTTGCAGACAATGGAAGACAGCTCCTGTTGCAAAGTCCAAACACATCGAAAACACCAAGTCAGGCAGAGGCAGGAGAGCAGCACAAGCAGCAAATGGGCTCACACCCAGCTTGCCCTTCTCTTCTTGGTTACACAGCCCAAGATCCTGAGAGCTTTTGCTGTGCGCCCTCCATCCTCTGACCCTCACAGTCACCGTTTTGCCCATTTCACACGCTTGCAGCCACATCTACCCCACGTTCCTCCCTGTGGATAGCTGCTCATCGGGCGAGCAGACAAACAGAAGTGGGTTCCTGCCACTAGGGTCTCGAGGGGGGTTTTGAGGCCGGTCACAAGCTGCCCCAGGGTGAGCACGGGTGATGAAGGTGTCTCTGCAGTCACCCTGCAGAGGGCATGGGCCTGCTCCAGGCGTCAAGGGGCTCCTCTCCCCGCTCCGTCCAACTCCGGTGGTAAACGTGCTTATTACAGTGCTAATGTCCTGCAAGTGGAATCCTACCTCCAAGTATATTAGGGTAATGAGTTCACACCTAACTAATGGAGACTTAATAGAGTTACTAATAGGCTGCCTTTTCCCCCCATGGTTTATGACCCCCGGGCTGGAGCTGTCGGGGGAGGGAGAGGCAGCGCTCAGCCCCGCGGCCGCTGCAGCCCCCTCCCCAGCTTGGCCTCCAGCTGCTGGCCTGTGCCTGGCCCAGCGGCCAGTTTCCAGGGACATCATCTATCCACCTTTCTGCGAGGAAAAATAAGCAGTTTGAGGCTCCTGTGTCTTTATTAAACATTTCCTTTAAACTGCATACTTTGGCTCCCTGCCCAAATGCACCAAGAAAGCTTCCACAGAGCAGCTCCAGTCCGGAGCTCTGCTGCGGGCTTCCCGGGATAAATA
>NW_009914394.1:0-859 GCF_000696875.1 Nestor notabilis
CGGCTGTGGTGTTTGCTTTGGTAACTAATCGCTAAACGCGTGGAGATGAAATATTTTAAATTAACCTGTGAATTGTATACAGATATTGATGAAGAAGAAGCTGACAACGTTTCGATTAGATCCGTGACATCACCTCGCGCTGGCCTGGGAAACAATCGCAGCCGTTCACTTCGGTCTCGAAACGCTCTCGATAATTTTGTTTTCTTTTATCCTAAACATTTCCTGAGATCATTGATTAGGTTTCGGGTCTATTTTTATTTCTTTCGCAGTTACACCTCTCCTCATCTGTCCCTCACTGTAAGATATCGAGAGTCTGTTAACGATAACAGTACAAAAATTCAGAGAGATGTGGAAGCGTTTTGTGGACGGGGAGAACTGGAGAGACGGGGACTGACCGGGATCTGTGTATGTGTAGCGCAAAATAAAATACAGAGGGTCTTCCTGCACCCAGGGAGAATGAGCGGAGGTAACGGATGTCTCTCGGACCCGTGGGTCAATGGCTCTGAATTCTTACAAATCCATGTGTGTGTGTTGATTGTAGGAAATAAATAAGCATGCTGTGGAAATTCTGAATTTATAAGGGAAAAAGCTCACGATACGGGCTTAGCAGACACTTGTCGTGATCCTAAAAGTTTCCTGCAAGCCTGCCCGGCGTCTGGGGCTGGTTTTAGCTCTCCGACCACACACAGAGTCATAGACTGCACTTGCAGACACGCACACGGCCGGTCCCGGGCAGCAGTCCCCACGCCAGACACCCAGGGCACGGTGCCCTGAGCACTCCACGGGGGACCGTGGCGTTCCGCGGTGCCTGGGATAGTGGGGAGCGGCAGGTGCCCGGTGCGGGGAGGCCGGTCCCCGT
>NW_009914395.1:0-12220 GCF_000696875.1 Nestor notabilis
GGCAGGCAGCGAACTCCCATTTCCTGCCTCCGATCTGCCCACGATGAATCACTGCAATTTACCTCCCCGGCTCTCTCCGTCTCTTGGAAGCAGCAGCAGCAGCGCTCGGGCTCTTCGGAAGACGTGGCTGCATCGGATTCTTTTCCCTCTCTCCCCTTTTCTCTCCTCTCCTCCTGCGTGCCCAGCAGAGAAGTGATTTCTAACCCCGCCACGCACACACGTGGTCACTGCTCGCCACCCCCTGCCCTGATGCTCAGACCCTTTTCACCCCAGTTTCTAAATTCCCTGGGGAGTTTTGCTTACCCCTGTCTGCTTATGCTGGGAATAACATAAAGAGGGATGGCTCTGACCTCACTGCAAATGCAGAGCCTCAGGTGCCCAAAATCCTCCAGCTGGCTGAAGGAAAAGCTGTCCCCAGCCTCAGGGATGTGCTTGGCTCCTGGAAAGGGAAAGCAACAGTTTGGGGAGGAGCTGGGGTCTAACCCCTCAGGGTGCACCTGAAAACCTCCATCCCTGAGGATGCAAGAGTCCAGAGAGCAGCATTCCAACCTTGGGCCACCGCCAGCATCAGCTGCTTGGAGATGCTGTGAGATGCCCCAGCAGAACCCACGGAGAAACAGCGGAAAAATGGAACACGGAGGACAGATGGGGCCGAGGAATAACATATCGGAGCCCAGGCTGGCCAGGAAGCGGAGACGGAGGAGAGCTCCACCAGCAACACTGCCACGGGATGATGATTTTCCTGTTCAATCCCACTTGCTGCTCTCAGGAGACAAGGATTGGTCCTTCAGATTAAACACAACCAGAGCCACAGTTCTTGTTTTGGCTCAGTGCACAGAAACCACTTAATTAGCAATTAAACCTCAACCAAAGAGTTTGGTGGTGACCGAGGGAGCTAATGGCTGTTTTCAGTACAATGCTCTAATTCGAGGTGCCCCGCAGCAAAACTAAGCCACTCTCATGGGTGAAACATTGGCATTATCCAGACCAGTGTTTTAACCATGGGGTGGTTAGTGTGAGAATGCTGGGAAGAGGGAAGTCACAAACTGCCCCACAGCTGGCACAGGGCTCAATGTCTCTGTAAATACCTCTCCCTGAGTGAAGTGGTTTCTCAAACTTGGCTCCCTGAAGCCTCAAACCCCTCTGTTCCGGTACAAGTCCCCCTTAGAAAAAGCCATTAACTAATGCTTTTAATTGCTCTGCAACCCTGTGGGTCACCCTTTGATCAGGACTTTCACCCTCCCAGTTTCCATCACTGTGATTTTTGTTAACTCCCCATCTGCACCCTCCCTACGGGGCTGGCAACAATTGAGGCCATTTCTGACAGGGTTTTCTAAACGCCCCTGTTGTTCAAGGCAGCACCCTGGGACAGCAGCTGAAAAGAATAAACTCAATAAGGCTGTTTTCTCCCTTTTTTGCGTTTAATTTCTAGAGGTACTGCCTCTCCTCTCAGCATGTAACGTGCAAAGCTCTTTCCCAAAGCACGGTGAATGAAAACTCTCAGGTCACAACGGAATCACTGGTGCCCAAGGACAAGGTAGAGAGTACTCTGAATGCAGGTGCTGGCTCTGTCGAGCAGGGGATGACTTCAGCTCGTCTTTTTTTGTCCCCACTGGCCACTGATGGGGGACAGAGGGAGAAGAGAAGCAGCAAGTGGTTCAACCAGAGCTTTCTACTTGCTCACCTTTGCCTCCAGAGAAACCAGGGAAGAGAAAGGTCACAAGTCGGTTGAGCTACAGCACTTGGCAGGGGCTCAGGCTAAAGCAGCCCCGCTCTTTCACGCTGGCAACGTGCTTTTAACAAAGATTTGCCTCTGCAGCAGTCCATGCTGATGGTAATTCCCTCCTCTCTATAGTTCCAGGAGGAGGAAGCTGTGGTGAGGAAGAGAAAGGACACACAAAACAGGCCTGGAATCTAGTTTCATTTTATTTTAGCAAACCGCATGTTCTTCACTTATCAACATCTCTACATTAGCAATTGTATAGCTCTCCAACTGTTCTTTAAAAAAGGGTAAAGAAGAGGTGACCAAACTCAGGCTCTTCATCTTTTAAAAACATTGGAAAGTTGGATTTCAAGAAGACTTTTATATGTTTTGGTTTTAAGGTAACAGATGTGGCGTGGAAACACTAATTCAAATCACCCGCCTAATCGAGAACTACCCCTTCTGGAGCCCCCCCGGCATCAGACAATCAGTGGATGCTGCAGTAGGTGATTACTGAAGATCTGACTCACCATCAGACAAACCTTGCTGGTGTGAAGGAGCCAAACGTGCCACCTCCTCAGCCTGCCCCTCTACCAGCCGAGCAGAAAGCAGCACCCCCAGGACTCAGTGCAAGTGCTGTATATACACTGCTTCTTCACAGAAGCGATAAGGACCTCGTCATGCAGGGGATCTGGGGAGGACTCTTTTGCCCTTGTACCTTCTCTTTAAGAAACACATTCCCCCAGTCATCCTGTTCCCGCTGGCTAAAGACATAAAGATCTTCTTTGAAGAATGTTTAAAGCCAACCCCCCCCTCCCCAGCCCCCAACCCAAGAGGAACACCAGAAAATGTACAGGTTATATACGCCCTAGAAGAAGTCCTACCATTATTGCAGAAACTACAGATGACTTGTTCCAGGGGAGGGGCAGGCACGAGGCCCAGCATTGAGCTCTAACAACTCCTCGGGTTGCTTTGATTTAATTCGCAGCTTTTTTTCCCCTCATCATTCAAGAAAACAAAAAATAAAATAAAAAACCAACAAAAAAACCCTTAAAAGAAGTGTTGAAGCATCAGAACTAAAATACAAATGCATGTTGGACTTAGAAAACAAGATTGTGGATTTGACCATTCCCTGACACTGCAAAGGTTTTACTTTTTTGCCCGGAGAGATTTCCTCATGGTGGACTTGCCCTTGGCAGAGGGTTTCACTTCCTTCCTCCCGCTGGCTGCTGCTTTCTTAGAGCTGCCACCAGAGGGTTTCTTGATGGCTGGGGCTGCTGGTTTGGCTTTCTTAGCAGGGGTTTTAACCTTGGTGGGGGGCTTTGCTTTGCCCCGGCTGGCGGCGGGGGTTTTCCTTGGCTTGGGTTTGGACTCTCTTCGCTTCATCGGAGGGGCCCTGCTCCGTGATTTTGGGGGTGGCCTCTTCTGCATCCTGTCAGAGAGAGACAGCACAAGAGCTCAGTGGAGGCACAAATGGCACCCGGGGCAGAGCTGCTGTAGTCAGTTTGCATCTTGGCATCCTCCTCCTTTACCATGGCTGTTGCTTTATGCAGCAGCACATTTCATTAGCTAAATCCCAAAGAGCAACAACTCCGCTGGCAGATCTTGCCACGCTCAGCACTTCTCAATGCCCACAGTGCTCTGCCACAGAGGTTTCCACCTCCTTCATTAAGCATGTGAACACACAAATAACGACAATGAATCAAAGTCGATTGTCAGGACAGTTCAGAGACCTGAGCACCTTCCTCTCCACATGGAATTGTATTACTTTATTGTATACTTAACAACACTTAATGTTAAATCCACATTGTGAGGAAGACAGGCTTCAAATCTGGCTACAGGACTGCAAATAACACTTACTGATAAGGAAACACTTAATAAATCCGGAAAGTCCCCTGTGAAATGTCACACTTCTGTAAAGCACAAAAAGTGACTTTAGGAGAGTAAAGGCAATACATAGAATAAAATTTCTCTCCTCATTTGGAGGAAAAAAAGGGGTAAGCTTCAAATTATGGAATAGGGGAGATCAGTATCTCTGGAGCAAAGCATTATCAGAAACTTCTTCCAACACCTCTGAGCAACAGCCCCGTGGATAAACCACACCACGAGACAAACCAAGAGTCACCTGTATCATCTGAACAAACCCATTTCTCTCTCATGCTGCCGTACCTCTTCTTTGGTGGTGGCTCTTCCTCCTCAGACTCTTCCTCTTCAGATTCTTCTTCCTCCTCAGATTCCTCCTCTTCCTCATCGGATTCCTCAGAGTCCTCATCCTGCTGCTTCTCTGGGTAGAGCACATCTGGGCTACAAGAGGGTTCTTGTCAGAGTGTGACTTGCTATTAAGGATACGACTCCAGCAAACCTTGGTTAACCCTGGCAGAGACTATGCTGCCATTCGGCTCTTTGTGGGACACTAGATCACCATCCCTGGGCTCCACGTGGCCCAGCACAATGTACACTCCCAGCAGAAGAAAGGCTGTTTTAGTCTCGCAATAGCTAATCTAGGTCATCTTCCCTCCTCCCACCTCTCCTCCACATCAGCATTAAGAAACAGCTGGGTCCTACTCATTGTGAGCACCCTTGCATTAACACCACACTGCCTGCTCACGTGAACTTGTTTTAGCACAGAAACACTTAAATAGCCTCCACCTTGCAAAAAAAAGCACCACGACAGAGGATCTGAGAAGACTGAGCCTGTGTTCAAGGCCAGGTTGGACACAGGGGCTTGGAGCAACCTGCTCTAGTGGAAGGTGTCCCTGCCTGTGGCAGGGGTTGGAACTGGAGGAGCTTTAAGGTCCCTTCAACCCAAACCAGGCTGGGATTCTGTGAATGTTGTAGTTCATCAGTTATTAAACCCTCCACAAACTTTGCTGTAAATAGGTCAGCCCATGAACCTCTGCAACACGTGTCTTGAACATTGTTTAACAGCCAAGCTCTTTACCTAGGATAATAAGGGAAGCAAAGCTGAAAGGTTCCACTGAAGCCCTTTCCAGAAATTTGCTCCATCCAGCCATTCTTCTCACATTTCTGCAGGGTTCTCTTCAGTAGATGCACTGTGAATATAAAAATCAAATAAAAAAAATAATCAGAGGAAGGTTGTTACTATCTTTATCCACTTGTCTGACCTTGCTGCTCCCTGCAGAGTCCTCTGAAATCAGAACTGGAGAGTCAGGATGAAGTCTCCTTTGCTAGGACACCTGCAGAGCACTTAGCAAGTGTGGCTTTAAATTCTCCAAAGGATGAAGTCAAGAACAGTGCATGGTTTTGATGTCCCCATCAAGGGATGCTCCTTCACAAATGCATTCAGGTGTGGCATGGAACTACTGCTGTCCAAATTTAACCCAAATCTCAACTTCCTACAGCCTGTTCTCCAAAGTGTTTGATAAAGCAAGTCTTTACCCTCGTTTTACCCTCCTTATGCCCTAAATGTCATATGTGGTGCATCTTTCCCCACTCTGTGTTTTTGTTTTGCTTTTTTTAAAAGGGAAAATACCTGGTCTAGAAATATGACAAGTGCACTTTTTATTGCAGTCTTCTGTTCCGTGTGCACTGTGTAAGAACTGTAACCAAACCTGTGCAAGAACAGAGGGTCTTTGGCAAAGGGCTGAAGTTGTTTAATCAGTTTAAAACCATTTGCAACTTGAATTAGAGGGACCATTTTCATATTTAGCTCCCTCCAAACCAAGGGAAAAGCAAGGCTGCCCTCAAGCACCTTCCAAGGAGGTTCACTTGAGAAATGGAAAAATACAAAGAAACACAGTGGCTGAACTGTCACTTGAATCTGTGGGTATGACCAATGCAAAGGTATTTGCTCCAGCTGCTTATTCCACACACCTAAACCAGGCTTTTATCAAGCACTGACATTTCACAGCAAGGGAATCCTTTGGGATAAGGCCATACTTTCACCAGGCTGTTTCTGCTGAAATACTGTACTTTGAATGGCACCGGCAGAGCCTGCACAGCTACTGGAGTCAATCCTATCCATTAAGTCACTACTGCCGCAACATTTGGATCCTCATAGTTCAAGAACTCTTTAAAAATACACACTTCTATAGAACAGGAGCAACACATAAAACCTAAGGCTGGTTTTACTCTTTCTACCAAACATAAATAGGAGCACGTAAAGGATTTGACTCCAGTCAAGTCCAGTTTTGAGGTATAAAAAGTGGAGGAGTGCAGAGCACTGGCTCTGCAGCGTGCACCCGCCTGCTTTTACATCTCACCAGATCTTCCTGTGGTTGCCCTTAAAAGAGAGCAGAGATCATCAAAATTCCTTTTATGTAACAGAAAGGGAAAGAAAACAACAGATTGCAGCTGAAATTTCTTTATGTGACTTGCAAGACTGACAAGCACTCGAGCCTGGCTGAGCACAGGCCTCTGAGGACCAGGGAGATTTCCAATGCTCCCGAAAATAAGTCGTGCTTAGCATGCCTGGAAACTCTTCTCCCTGCCCCAAGATTAAGAAGTCACACTTGACATCAGTCTCTAATTGGCAGAAGGCCTCAGGCAGCTTCTTTAGCCCACGCTGCTGTGAGGGAACCTGCACTCTTCTCAGTGTCAGTAAGTCCTGTGTCAAACAGCTGTGCTGCTGCTGGGCTTCAGCTCCAGGTGAAGTGTGGGATCAGCAGCCTCCCTCCAGCTCATGTCCTAAGGAATGACACCAGCACCATGACACCACAGCAACAAACTCATCCACCTCTAGGTTTGACTCTAGTGGAGACTGCTGTGAGCTCACCCTGCTTCAAATGACCTCCAGCACTGGTTAAACTACTGCAGTGGGGCTCAGGCCAAATAATGCACATAAACCATTAGAACATCTGCTTCAAAGTGTCTGGTAGTATTGCTTCTGCTATGCAAAAGCCAAAACAGACATTAGAGTCATTCCTGAGAACAAAGACATGCCAAATCTCTTTCCAAATACAACAGGATTAGTTTCTCTCCTCACTTGCTTGACCTTTTAAAAATCAGAGCCGAAGAAGGACCTCAAGCAAATCAGTAAGAGGGGTGCCTGTGAATGCTTTGAAAGTTACACTGTGCAACTTCTCTAAAGAAAAAGCAACTGGGAACTGCATTTATGCCAAGCTGTTGCCTTTCAAAATAGAGACAGACAGATGAAATCAACTTGGTGATTTAAGAACAATAAAAGTACTTGAATACTATTCCTCCTTCCTGGGAATGTGCTACAGACAAGAGAAACATACATTATGTCCCAAACTAGCCTTTGTCAGGCTTGAAAGGAGCTGATGGGAATTAAAACCACTGAGCATCTCTGCAGCACAAAGAGCTGAGCAGCTGTCAGCTCCCCAGCAAGCTCAATGGAACATTTCAAAGGTGCTGCACAGACACATCTGCAGCTGCAGGACTCTTTCAGCATGCAGAAGAGAAGCATCACACAGGTTGGTACTTTACCCTGGAGGTTGGAGTTGGTCCCTGGGTGGTTTTCCAGGATATACTTCTTGAGGGCTGTGGTGGAGCAGGTCTTCGGTTCGTTCATGGCCGCAATAGCAGACAGGATGGCGTCTTCCATCAGAGTCCCACCCAGCAGGGGCTTCTCCCCTGATTTCTTCAGCTATTTTCCAAGGAGGAAGAGAAAAGCATCAAGACAAAATTCTCCCAAACCAGGTCAGGACAAGCTCCTCTGCACCAGGTGGGTCGGCGCTCCTGCATCAGCACAGATATGTTTTACATTAAACACCGCACGGGGAATGCTGCTCTCCCAGCTTTAACTGGGAGGACAGGCCTAGTCAAGTGGCCTGGAGGGCTTTTTATCAGTAACATATTGTCCCAGTCCCCAAATACACTGCAAGGATGTGGCAATTATCACTCAGGGCCTATCACTTAAGGGCCTATCACTCAGGGAAGGAAATAAATCAGCTCTTCTTCCATCCCCCAGAGCAAATGTACTCAAGAGACTTCTGTGGAACAGCCACAAGAACAAGGCATCTGGGGTACCTACTGCACCCACAATTAGTGATGGAATGGAAAGCTTACCCCACCATCTCCCCTACTGTGCTAGTGAGTCAGAGCTGAAGCAGCATGAGGAGCACGCTAAGCAAGGAAGGCAGGGGGGCTGCTCCAGAAATGTAGACCCAGAGGAGAATAAGAGTCCTACTGCTTCATAGGTGGACAACTGAACATGACAGGCTGCTAAAGAAAGGTGTCCCCAATGAAACTAGGGCAGGGGGAGAGGGGGTGTTAACTTATATCCAAGGCTTGTGGTCAGTACAAGCAACAAAACAAGATGAACTCTGGCTCTGACCTGGAATGTCCCAGACGCTCCCTTCCCTGTGATCTGCTCTAACTGGCCCTTCTCTACAGCTCTCTGCAGGGCATTCTTCAACAGCTGTGGCCTGAAATACAGGAGGAGAAAGCTTTACTGACACACACACACTGACAGCTTCAAAAACAAACAGAGAAACAAGGCTTTATCCAGAGTGTGAGCAGAGCAGTACTTACGAGTGGTATCTGCCTACCTACAGGCATTTTAAATGGAGATCTGTCAGCAAGTGCTGATTACATGAGAAAAACAATGTACGTTAGTGGAAACTGAACTGCAACATTTCTTTGGTGTCACTGTGCATCCAGAAACAGACAAGCTCCACTTGGAAGGATTTAATCATTTTGAAAATCATATTTGGACTCGGTGGGCAATGAGTCAGCTCACAGACAACAAGGGACCGAGTACAGGCCCCTGCAAGAGGTGGCACACGGGGCTTTCCTAGGTTTGCTTCCTCCCAAGGCTTTCACACACTTCATATGGGCAACCTTAAAGCATGTGAGCACATGCCAGCTAAAGCATCCAGAACCAAGAGGGACGAGGTCCCAAGGAGAGGCTCCACATCCACACAGCTAAAGGGAGCTGGTTTTGATTAAGGGTGGAGGTACTCAGAGCATGATGTTGGCGTCAGGAACAAAGATTGGGTGTGGAGGGATGCAGGAAAAGGCACAGCTTTTCCTCAAGTTTTCCTGCAGGCTCCACAAGGCAGAGCACCACCTGCCTGCTGCAACACTGAACTGGATCACTGGGAAGCAAGGCAAAGCCAGAAGAAGGCTGTGTGTCACTGCTCCTCTGCAGCTCTGCTTACAAGAGTGAGAGTGTACTCCTGCACCTACCTTATATCTACTTTGAGTTTGGGGTAATACTGAGACACATATTTCTTGATGAGGCTGTAAGAAGCTTCCTTCGGCTCACAAAGGCGGGTGAAAGCCAGTGGCAGGATATCTTCCAGCTTGACTTGTTGCTCTGCAGCCGAAGTGGAAGTGCTCTTCTGAAATACACACAACTTTACTCATCAGTGGGGCCTAAAACTCTGCAGTTTCTGAACCAGCAATGGACAAGGAAGAACTGCTCCTAACCCTGGCCACAGATCTGCAAAATCAAGTCCTGTAAGGCAATTCTTTAACAATTTAAAAAGCTGAGCAGCTTAAGGAAAATCAAGCAAATTTGGCTGGAATTTTCATAGGAGTCTCAGGAAAGTTTTGCAAATAGAAATTGCTGATTATTTAACAACATCTGTATTTTTACATTAATTTCCTTCCTCTTTCTACACACGCTTTCCTCTGCTGCTCTTCTGACACAGGTAAAAATGATACACACCGACATGAAACTTAAACCACATCGAAGGCTTTTTACACAGCTCAAATCTTCCCAGAAACTAACAGCTTAAACAGGAGTGGTTTTTCAGATGACAGAATGAAATCCTGACTGAAGCCAACTTTCCCATCTGAATTTTCCTCCATCCCTTTGTTACTGTGAGGAGGGCATGAGCAGGAAAAAATAAAGTCTGTTGTTTATACAGAAAAGACAGTGGGGAAATGTGCTGAAGTTTAATGGCTTTGATGCTGAACAGCAGCTTTGCACAGTCGGAGGGGTGAGGGTGCTGCTCACCAGACAGCTGCTAGCTGCATTCACCACCAACAAAAGTAACTAGGAACAAAGACACTGATATGCTGCAGACAAGAAAAGCGATGTGTTAGCAGTTATCAAGTGTCTTGCTCAAACTTCTTGTGGAGCCAGTGAGCTCTATTTAAAAAGTTACACTGCAACTAGTTTTCTCCTGTTCCCTAGCACCATGTGTGTCACAATTTCCCTCAGCTTTAGGGCTTTTAGTCTCCCCAGATGTATTACAATACTCTCTGGGTTCACCCATCTAAGCTGCAAGGGGATCAGCAATTCTGGCTAAGTGTTTTGTAACAACAGTGTTAGAAACATATTTCATACCCTGAGTGTAGCAGAGAGTGGAGACCAGGGGAGCTGGACTAATTGTGAGGGCCATGCTCAAAACCCTCTCCCCCCATCACATAGCACTACCTCAGAACACTGCACACCCAACATTAGCAGCTTTCTTCCAGAAGCCTTAGGACATGGTCATCTTCCTCCCTCTGCACTCACAGCTCACGGAAAAATGTTCATCTGACAGTCCTGAAGACTGAAGTCTTCCATTTATCCATGCAACAGATAGAACAGAAACAGCAGTAGCATAAAGCTCTCTTACAATACCTGAGAGGCATCTCTCTCTACCAGGTAAAGACAGAAGAGGAGCTTCCTGGTTATTCAGTTTTCTGCCTCTGAACCAAAGCCTAGGGGTTTAATGTAAACATTTTAAAACTAAGATTTTGATTATTCTACTTGGTTTAATTTCTCAAACTAACTTTCTGCTTCTGATTTTAGGGAACAGGTTTTTTAATTACTGTACTTGGGGAGGAAAAGTACAGCAAGGAGAATACTGTCTGGGTTGGGGTTAGGCTGCCTTTGGTACGATACATGTGTTTCGGTGCAAGATCTTTCAGGGTATTGTTTAAATTGATCCATCTTACCTTTCTGTCTCTGGCTTTTGGAACAGATTTTCCTGCACTAGCCACCACCACAAAGCTTCCAGAAGCTCCCTTTCCTTTCACCTAGTTTGAAAGAAAGTACATTTCAGTCTTTAGCAAAGTAACCCAGAGTAATAACAACCTGCAAGAGACTCACTGACATCATTACACAGATTTTTGACTGCACTGTCACCCTGGTGATGGGCTGTTATGGCAGAGGCTGTTTGAACCCACTGAAACTTCAGTAAGATCAGAAACTACAGCCAGACATTAATAACATACTCTGCTGTCCTGACCATGAGATCCTAACAGACATCACAAGCATAAATCAGTGTTAAATGTGCTGCTGCAGAAGTGACAGTGCTGGACTCAGTTTGAAGACACAGGCTGCTGCAATGCTGTGTGACACAACACCAGAGACAGTCATACACTGCACAAAAGACAACTGGGCAAAATGTCTGAGTGACAGAACAACAGTGAAATCCTGTCAGTGTCTAACACAGTGGAGACAGAGGTTGATTAACCTCCATGAGGAGGAAAAGACCTGCTAACAGAGTTTGAGAACCCCCTATGTAATTCAGTAACACCACCTCCAGTGCTGCTCCACAAAGCAGCTCTTACCTGCCTAATGATTCCTCTCTCCAGCTCCCTTTTCAAGGCTTGCTTTAGCAGATAGCCTCTCCTCTCCAGCTCCAGGGAAGGGTACTTGTGGATGATGTATTTGCGTATTGCAACAACGGATGCACCACTCTTCTGAAAGCACGCCTGAAATGGCAGCAGAACATTAGGAGAAACCACTTGCACTGGAAAGATCTTGCTGTGGGATTGGAGAACAGCAATTGAACTGACGCATACAGGCCAGCACATCCACACAGGATGCCAGGCTGGCCTTTTCCTCACAATGCCTCAAGAGGATAAAACATAACTAACAAAATACTTGAGCTAAAGAGCAGACAACACAACAGCAGCACAGCAAGTGCATGTCAATCACTCCTCTGTTCTGTAGCACTTACACATAATGGCTTAACCACTAAATGGTACTACAAAACACAGTCACCTTTTGGCAAACCACTGCTGCACAACTGGCAAGTTGTTGCACTAACGTCAGAGTTATTAAGTCAGAACAAGTCGCCAATTCTGGGTTTTTAAGATAATGGAGGCTTGACATAAGTAAACAAGCAAAAAGCCTAAGCTGAAGACCATATTTTGAAGATAGAGCAGCTGGAAAGGCCATACTGCAGTTAAGGCAGGTAGAATCCAGGCCAGCTGTGAAGGCAACTTGTGTGAACTAAGCCTCAAGGGGAGAGCAGCAGCACTAGTACAACAGCACAGGGCTCTTCTTACAAGCAGGAGGGATACAGTAAACCCAGGCCAACACCGCTCTGGAATGCTGGTTTACAGTATCTCCAGCTGCCTTGAATTAGAATAAGTTAATGCTGAGAAAAGCACGTATCAAATAGATGGCTTAATCAAGGTAAATCAAGTTAAATGTGGCTAGAAGGCACACCAAATTAAATGATGACAGCAATCAAGCAGATTATGTCATCCTCCCTGTCTAATAATGTAACGCAGGAGGAAACAAATTCTAAACAAAGAAATAAGCTACAGGGCCTCTCATCATCATCATCATCATCATGGACTCACATTTCAGCTCCACGGGCTTCCAGGCAGAAGCACACGTGTCTCACACAGTGTTTCCTGCTG
>NW_009914395.1:12251-14872 GCF_000696875.1 Nestor notabilis
CCAGCACTATCATCTGTACCAGCAGCAAGCTGAAATGTGAATTTTAGGCACACAAATTATTCTGCTTTCAACAGATGAACAAAAGAAACATTTGTCTCCTGCTTACCCTGATGGCCTCAGTTAAAATAGCATCCATTTTGGGACGTGAGGTGGCAGCCATCTGAGTCTGCTTCTGTGCTCTAGCTAGCTGGCTAGCAGAAAGAGTAGCCCAGGCAGGAATTGTCTTCTTCACCTTCTTCTCCTTCTCCTTAGACTGATCCTTCTCACTTTGGAAGGATAAAAATCAGCAGTAAGACAAGAGACACTGTAAAACAAGCCAAGAGCAGCACAACAACAACTCCACAACTCCACAACAACAACATCTGACACTGAAAATAATTTAAAGAAGATTTTGATGTTTCTACTAGAAAAAAAGAGACTCTGGATATTCAGACATGTTCTAGAAACAGCAGCCACACTCGACTGGTAGCTTCTTCCTGAGAAATACAAGCCCCTTTTTAAGGGACACATCTCATTTTCCCTATCTTTCCTGCCATCATTTCCATCTCTAGAACCTGACTTTGTTCAGAATCCTACCCAATTCCCCAAATTCAGCACTAAGCTGAAAGTGCCTTACTCCTTTTTGGTTTCTTCTGAGGGCTTGGTTTCCCCCTTCCCTTCAGTCTCAGGTTCCTTTGGCTGTTCTGCTTCACTGGATGCAGCAGGCAGGGTTTCATTCTCTTGTTCTTCTCCAACAGAGGCAGATTCCTCAGAGGTGACTTCTGCATCTACATGAAAATGCAACAAGTTACTGCCTAAACCAAGCCTTTATTCTTCAGGAAGGGGGGGGGGAGGGGCCATAAAAAGCTTAAGAACACACCCCAAAAATCATTTTCCTCCAGACAATTTCTTTTCTCCAATTTAAACAGATGATTTGAATGTAACTTAAGAAGTGAACAAAACTACTGCGAGGAGCATCAATAAGGTGCTACCAGATGCCAGACTAAGGTCAAACAACATCATGTAGCTTTTCACAGTGCACTAATTCCCCCAGTCTTCCCCTGGTAACTCCAAAGTTACTGTTGCAATCATCCAGCACCAGAGAGGCCTGGGAGGGGGAGGGAGGAGGAAATGGCTTTTCCCTAGGCTGAGGTTTACCCATTTTTAACTCATAAATGTGCAAACCATGTATCTCTACAAGACACGTAGATAGATACATACAAGCAGCTCTGTTTATGACCAACTTGTTCTCAAACACTGCTGTTCCTGCACCACACACTGTGGCACCTGAAGGATTTTTAACTGTTCAATCAATTTCTCCAGACTTGGCAAAGCTTTAGCTTGCACATGCCCTGGCAGAAGCACTTGTCTATCAGCAGGATCAAATCCAATCAAATCACCTTCCCAAGCAAATAAACTCGTATATTTAGCTGACAACAGGACTGGGCTGCCTACTAGATAAGGTGCACTTAAACTGCCATTATCCACTTTTTGGATAAGTAACTGTCCACCATCACTGCTCTACACAGGTTCTCTGTCTCTGAGAAGGAGCTTAATACTCCCACCATGTTCCTGTGCATAGTTTTCCCATGGAGGCATCATGCTTTTAAAATCCACAGTGTATTAAGATAGTTTGGTATATAACTTACTTATTTGTGACAGCAAAGAGGACAGCCAGTGAAACTGAGAGTAATACTGAAATGATACATTCTGAGAAACTGAGGTGAAGCTGCTAAGACCAGACACCTTAGTATCAGACCTTATGACATGCTGTGGCAAAATCCTCTTGTTTAGGAAAAAACCCTAAATACTTTGTTCTTCCATTCATCAACTCACTTCTGTCTCAAGCCACCTTCCTGACACTACTGAGGCTTCACAATTTCTACCTTTAAAGAATATGCAAGCTTAAAAGGGGCTTTATTTAGCTGAGTTTTCATGTCTGGAGTGTCAGGACTTTCCTACAGGGTACGAAGGACAAAATGAATGGGTTCAGACTGAAAAGCGTGGCTGCAATACACAACTTCCCAATAATCCAGGAGAAGCCTGTGGAAAGGAGCTCAGCATTGGGAATATTTTAACTCTTGGCAGTAGGGTTTTTCAGGAGTTTCAGAGCATAAGCTTATGTTTGGATATACATGAACAATCCACTGCAGAACTATCACTGTACCTGCTTTGACCTCTTCACCTTCAGCAGGTTTGCTTTTGGGAGGAGTTTCCCGGGGAGAAGAATTCACGGAGCGGCGGATGGGCATCGTGTCGTCTTCAACCTTCTATGGAAAGCATAAGAAAATCAGTACAGATACTGGAAAGAATCAGAAAAGTTTAGAAATTGGATTAAAGTAAATCAAAGCAGCATACATAGAAATATTCTGGTTACATTTGGATTTTTCAGCATTTTAAAAGACAGTAACCCTCAAACCAGCTTCTTTGAAGCATATTCAGAGAGGAGTTTCCCATTTTACAGTTACAAAAAGAAATTATTTCTTTTCAATTCCAAATTAAAGGAGATTTGAGGATTTTGCTAAACACAACATCTCAGGGAAAGCAGGGAAGGGGAAGGAGAGTGCCTACAAGGGTTAGTAGACTCCCAATTGAGTTTCCTATGAGCAGGGGAGAAAGAGCACCGAGTAACCTTCAGCAGG
>NW_009914395.1:14903-22559 GCF_000696875.1 Nestor notabilis
GGACTGATCCAAGGGCAAGCTTGGAGAACGGGCCAGCCCCTACCTCACTTAACTTGTCCGTGTGGATGAGCTGAGCTCCCGTTAAGAGTGGAAGCGCCTTATGATGCACGGGTTCAGCTTCAGACAGATCAGTCGCCATTTAAATTAATTTCTAGCCCCAAGTGCAGGTAACACTGTGGAGCCCCAGGTTTTAACCCCAAGGACCTTTTCCTAATGGTTTTCACAGTGCAGTGAGGAGTCAACCTGAAGTACAGAAAAGATGTGGTGTGAAAATTAACAAAACAAAACCATCTACGTCCATGTATCTAACAAAGTAAAGATTAAAAAGAAAAGAAGGGTAAATGACTTACAGCTTATGACTAACACAACTGACAATCAACACTTGCATTCAACAAAGAGGCTAAAACATGTATGCAGACTTGAGAGCTATGGATGTAGCAGAAATGGTAAAGGTGTAAAGCCAGACTTGCAGCCTGCTCCATAAAAACAGATCTGAAAGAATAAAAAGGCTCTTTAAATGAACAGAAAGCATTAACGAAAAGCAGACATTGCACTGGGCCTGAAGTGAGGCATGGAGGGAACTAGTCATAGACTGTGGGTAAAAGCAGGAGCTGACTCCTTGATCCAGCTTCTATCAGCCTAAGGAATTAAACCATTACATCTGTTAGACAGAAAATACACACACTGGGGACCCAAACCATGCACCTCCCAAGCTGAACCCACGCAGTTTAGAAAAATGGAGGAGTCCTTGAAGAAAACAACCATCAAACCAGCAGCCTAAGACCTTCTACAGAAAAACTTAAGCTTTACGAAACCTTCCTCCAAACGTATGCACTGTCATGGGTATGGAATGGGTTAAGCTTAGTCTAACCCTCATCAAGGCTCACCCCTTACTACCATTATACTTCTACAGCCTTTCTTACCTGTTGCCCATGGGCCTGCATCAGCCTCCCGTAAGGAGGGGTTCTCAGCACCCCCTTTAAAAACCTCAGAAGCAAAACCTCACCTCTGGCAAACCAGGGCTGGACCTGTTCTCTCCTGTTCCATCCAAAGATCAAGCTCCATGCTCCTTCCTTACAGAGAAACCAGATGTTCCCGATTTCTACCTATTCTGGATGTTTTCTTTGGCTCACATGAGAAGGAAGGCACTTACCATAAATTTTGACTTTTAACAGGTATTTATTTCCCTAGTGGGTCTTCCTCTTAAATGAGACCTGACATCATTCCTGGCACTGTTTTCAAGATGATTTTCACCAGTTTCAGCACTTCACACTGCATTCTCCCCTGCAGGGGTAGATGCTCTGTACCACATCAATACCATCTCAATTACTTTAAATTCCTGCCCCAAAACACAGTCCTCTCTTACTCAGCAGTGGGGCTTCCAACCCATCAGAGGGATTCTCTTTACCCCAGTTACTTTCTGAGCAAACCAAACCCCAGCTCATCTGTGCAGAGCACTTTCGTTAAACCTGCAAGCTGTGAGTAGCTTCCATTCAGAAATCCTCTTGTCCTATTCCTACAGGCCCCTGTCCAAAGCCCCTCTCCAGGTTTCCTGGAGTCCCTTTAGGCACTGGAGCTGCTCTAAGGTCTCCCCTTAAGGAGCCTTCTCTTCTCCAGGCTGACCCAGCCCAGCTCTCTCAGCCTGGCTCCAGAGCAGAGCTGCCCCAGGTTACATCAATTGTACCTACAAGATCTCCTCCCCAAACTCATCAACTATAAACTAAATCCACTGCTGCTGCAGGAGGGTGCAGTGTCGCATCAGGTGCACACACCTATGGCACAATGAAGAGACTTCTCTTTCAGTCTGATGGCAGGACATCCCTAGACAGCATTTCTACAGGAGATGCTCCTGAAGGTATTTCCCTAGCTGGCCATCTTCAAACCACAGTGCTTGTAACAGCTAAAGGTACCTCAATCTGTTCCTGCAATGTCTACAACTTCTCCTGTGACACTGAGCAGTCATTCTGAAAAACAGGGCACCAGTCCTTGGGTGTCAGCACCAGCAGAGGCAGATGAGTGTAATAGCAACAATGGTTTCTCCAAGACAAAAATCCCCGAAGATATTACATGCCAAAACCAAGCTAAATGAGATGAATGAAGCTTTCTCGTGGAATGTCAGGATGGGGGGGGGGGGGGGCTAATAGCCAATGAGAACATGCAAACTACAGCCCAGCCTTTTTGGGGCCTATTTTAGGGGCTCCTCCTCCCTCAAGTGCAGAAAGTGAGAGGAAAAATGAGTTTTCACCAGTTCAATCCCAAATGTTTTTCCTAGCAAGCACAGCCTGAAGCCCTTTAAAAAATGCCAGCGTTTTGAAGTGAGTCCTAAAATAACCAATTACAGATCCATCCTCAGGGAAATCAGTTGGGGGTACAAAGATGCTTTCCCTGGGAATACTAACACACATCCAAGCATGCACTGTGGCTGACCCGGGCCTGGGGTTTATTTGTTTTTAAACTGTGTGACCTGCATGGCACATACATGAAAACACAGTGCTCCCAACTCTGACTTCAAATTCCCCACGTCCTAAAAAGCATATCCTTTGTTTAGATCTCAGTATAAACCACTCGAGTGTTGCTGCTCTCGAGCAGAACGTAACACAGCACAATTCCTAATGCATGCACAAAGCTATCACCCAGCAGAAACTTCCAGCAATGACCCAAACAGGAGCTTGTTGAGTCCCTCCACATTCCACCTGTGTGGATCATTTGCTCAAATGGCTAAGGGAACCAAAGGGGCAGGAGGATTATCTCCTGTTGACTTCAAAGCAATGGGATTCTCAAGCAGCAAAGTCACAAGCACCACCTTGCTCAGCCTGTTTCTTCCCACAAAGGGATCAAAAGTAGTTTTCTGGACAGGGTGTGAAACGTCAACCACAAACAGGCCTGAATTTAGTTTCTCAAAGAGATAAAGCAAAAGTCTAGATGGTTTTACAAGTGATGCAGAAAAACTCAAATTCCCCCTCCAAATAAAATGGTAGATTTATTGAATGGAAAAATCAAGTCACCCAAACCAACTGTTACCTGGACACCCTATTTCATGTGAGGGATACCAAGACATCTTTAAATGTGTGCACAGACTGCAAGCCTCACTGTTAGTAATACACAACTGGAAAGTGATAGCTGTCTTCTGCATTTACATGTTTGTCAAGCAAATATTGTGCTTAGCAAGCAGGAAAAGGACATCAGTTGAGGGTGTGGGTTTTCAAGGTGGTTCTTGGGAACTGTCACATACACTTAAATCTGATGGACTGTCAAGAAGAAAATAATCACATCAGCAATGAACCAAACATCAGGATACCAACATTCCAGAAGATGCTTCAAAGTACAGGTACTATCTCTGCACATAGCTACTCACACTCATTTTCCTATGGGCCATTTGAACTTGAGGTACCCCAACTATCGTGAACTAGTCATTCCAAAAGTAATACAGCAAAGAGATGATAAGCAACAAAACTCCTAAACTTTCAGGACTTCTGAATGAGAAGGAATGGTTGATAGTGTTCTGTCTCCCAGCTCAGAGGGTGGCCACTGATGGGAGATGCAGTCAAAGGTACAGGTAGCTTTCCATGAGCTATTATGAAAAATGATAGCAATTTCCTCCCTGAGCTATCAGCACATCCTTAAGGGATTAAAAAAAAAAAAAAAGGGGGAAGCTTGAGGTGAGACACATGCATTTGAGATAATATTCCAGAAGAGTGGAGTCCCCCCACCAATGTAACGGACACAAAATCGTAAGATTTGAGGCATAGTTTGGCTGACTCCATGAATTTCTGCTGCCCGTATGATTTTCCAGCTTATCTCAAGACTCCATTCTCATTTGAGGGAAAACGTTTCAGGATAACCCCGGGTCTCAAACATGGCAAGTCACCCATCAGACTGGTGGAAAGACCAAGTTGCAAGGACTTGGGGACGGGTGCACAGGCTGAGAGGACTGAAAACAAATATGCAATGGAAAAATGAGAAAGCAAATCCCATCCTGTGCCATTGGGGGTGTCCCCTTACCGTCACACGACACGTACACTGGTGATTGATGTGCTCTAGACATGACTTGGTATATAGAACATGATGCAGGTCTAGAAATCCAGTCAAAAAGGGCTAGAAAAGTTTTTGTGTTCTTGCAGATGTGAAGCCAGTGTGTCAATAGACACAAACACAACAACCTGACAAGTAAGAACAACAGTTTAGTATCAAAAAGGCTTAAAAAGCCAAGTAACTGGGTTTCAAAACCAGGCTCTTGGTTATTATACAGTTATCTACTGCTACAGAACACTCTCCTGAGCAGAAGAGCATTTAAATATGTCTCAGAAGCTGCAGAAAAAAAAGAACAGGAAATGCTGATATTTTTGCAAATCAAAATATCACCCTCTAAGCATGCCAAGTATCACCTTCTAAACTGCAAGCAGGCTAACTTCTCCAAGGCTTCTGGCCCATGAAATCCTCAAAGCTCTTCCCTAAAATCCAGCTCAGATAGAAGATACTTTTCCGGAACTCTCAGTATCTGTATCCTCACAGAATGCATCATCCAGCAACACCTTTGATACAAACCTTTTATAGAATGTATCTGGTAGAAGCTCTCAGCTGATTGCTGTCACAGCCTGCTCACAAAGGTGCTCCAGCATTGCCTGACTTCCCTTTGGCTTCTGCACTTCACTGAGCTGCCTGTGGCCTGGATGAAGTCAGACCAGTAGTATTTAGTCACTTAAATGTGCAGATTTTACTGAACACAGAATACCAGTTAGTCCCCGCTTCTAATCCTTACTTGGCAACCTGATGGGAAATTCCCTCCCGTTTCACATCTGGCATTCCCATCACTTTTGCTGCCATTCAACAAGTTTGGGGCTTTGTCCTGATCCTTATGGCAACCCTGTCACATCGATTTCCTGGGAGGTGTCCTGATTAAGATGACTCCTCAATCCTGTGCCTCCTGATGAAGCTACATGGGTGTATTTGCAGCTCTCTTGTGAGATCTGTTACAGGCTATGGGAGCCCCACGCTGCTGCAGGCATTACAAACCATCTTGTTCCAATTAAAGACCCAATACAAAGATCCAATAGCTCATCACTTGCCAAGCAAGAAATTCTTTGGCTTGCTAGTGTTACAAGTTTCTATTTCCATCTGCTCCTTCCCTATACAGCATTAAGAAAGGGAATAAATCCCAAGTATATTTGGGAAGCACAGTGAAAGTCTTTCACACTTCCAGTATCCAAACACACACATTCCTACACATGGAGACCCAAAGGAGAGTTTTTCTAAGTTGAAAGATACATTTTCATTTCAGAGTAGCACTGAATTTGGACCTCTGACTCCAAACACCACAAATGCAACCTGACTTACACCTTGCCTATCCCGTTGGACTTCAGAGAGCAAAGGAAAACTTAAACACTGCCCTTCTGCACACAGAGATGCTGCTTTCACTGCAGGAAAAAGCACACTGCCATGGTGAGATTGATGCTCTGCCTCCCCACCTGGGACTGGGCTCAGTGCCTCGTCTCTGATGGGGTGTAAAAGCAGCAAATCAAAGTCAGATCTGTCTCAAGAGCTGTTTATTAAAACAGAAGTAACAACCCATGTCTCACCTCCACTATTCTTCACCACCAGCTCAATATAAACCCCACTATCAGTTTCAGATTTTTTCTCCATCAATCTTTGGCCTATACAGAAGACAGTAACAGCAGATCATTTCTGTGGCAGAACTTCTGCTTACATTACTGTCTCAACATAATCCTCTGCACTGATGCTCAGGATTGTGACAGTGACAACATGACAGTCTGTGGGACAACAGTTTTTGAGCAGTTTTTGGCTAGTATGGTCCTTGATCCAGACTCTCCATGTGCTGCTACTGACACAAGCAGCTAAGGAATGAAACAGAGAGCACAGGGCTCAGCTTTAACTCTAGAAGAGGTTTATGTCACCAACTTAAAACTACTCCAACATGAAAATCCACTGCTGGGAATCTCATTGCCTTGGATGAAATATCTTAATTCCAGTACCCAACAGTATGAATTTTGACAAACCACTGACACCTGAATGAAAATGTAGGCCACTAACATTGCATAGCAAGGTATAAACCTTTTATAGACCACATCCCCCTTGCTTAGATGGATTAAATATAAAACCACCAGAACCCCCCTCCCCAACCTATTACTTATTCAGCCATCACTTATTATTCTATAGTACAAAATTACACATTTTAAAAGCTATGATTTCCTTGCAGTCTGTATAAAATTACTCACACCTCCCATTAGAGTCCATCAATGTAAAATTTCTTTTACTCCTTCCCACAGCAGTTAAAATCCTCAGAGAACCCTGGCTCACTTGTAACACATCACTGACAAGAGAGTCACACATCAGTTTCTGTTGAAAGGGAAAACACAGCAGAAAAAAGATACTCCAGAGAAAAACAAACAATTCAAACAGCTTCTACCTGAGGACAGCGTGTGACATGTTGAGAAGGTCATGAATTAGAAGGCACACACAGGTAAAGGGGAGAAAGGCTGCAAAAATCCACATGTTGACAAGACACAAACACTGAGTTCTTTGCCCCAAGCAGAAATTATGTGGGGCTTTTTCCCCACCTCCAACCAAGGGGGTAAAATCCAAGGATTTCCCACTCTGTCCCTCCTGAGGAAGGCAAATGCTCTCCTACACAGCCCATCAAAACACGTCCACTCTTGAACCAAAGAGAAGAGACACTCACCAGTGAAACCTTCCTCTCATCTGTCCAGCACACACCACACGAAGGAGCTTAACAGTGTGACATTGTTTACAAACACAAGTACCTCAGAACCCTTCCTGCCTCACTACAGCAGCTGCTTGCCAAGGATTGCTGGCCAACTGTTTCTTAAAGATGCTAAAATTACTATTTCTGGGAAACCCAAACAAACAAAGCCACATGTGTGGAAATCAGGGTGCAACTTTTACTCAAAAGGCCCGAGATAAGGACTGAGAAGCAACACGCTTGTTAACCCAGAAGTAATTCAGCAGCCAAGTGAGACTCCCATAAGAGCAACCTGTGAAATACAAGTAGGAGCAGCCTGCCAGCCCCTGCTGCACTTTAGAAAGGAGCAAACACCGCCACAACCCCACATTATCCAACCCGTCCTCCCCTGCAACACAGCCTGAGGAGCCTCCCAGCATTTACAGACACCACTGACACTGAAAACAGAATCCAGGCAGGAAGGATTTGGGCTGGAGCTGCCCTTGGGCCCCGTAAGCTGGAGCAGCCCCTCGGGCCTGACAAGGGCCACACCACTTTACATCAGCTGCTCCTTCCCTCCCTTTTGCAAGTTTTGAACTGAAACACCAAGCCCCGAATGGCAGTGGGAACGATGAACCCGAAATGGAAGCCCCTCCATTCCAGACTGGAATTTAACACCCTTTTCCATGGAGAGGCATGTGCCATAGAGGGAGGAGAGTAATTAACATTCTTTAACGAGGCTGTGACCACCACAGGGGCTTAGGGAGGAACCCAGAAGCGACTGCTAGCTTCACGCTTCGGCCCGCATGTCTCTCTGACCGCACCGGGAGGGATTCGGCGCTGCTTTTTGGAGGCAGAGCCACACTGACACCCCGGACAGAGGCTCTCCTCCAGCGGCAGCACCTCTGCGGCCTCTGCTGAAGTGAGTTTGGGCAGGAAAAGCCCCACCGCGGCCAAGC
>NW_009914396.1:0-301 GCF_000696875.1 Nestor notabilis
AAGGTGTCTCGGGCTGCTCCTCAAGCTGGGGAAACACGGACACGTACGAGGAATCGCTCATGGAATCACGGAATTACAGAACACTAGGTTGGAAGGACGTTGATCATGACCTGGCCCGATCTTTTTATGCAAAGCACAAACCATATTAAATGTCCCAGGACCTTGTGCATCCCAATGTTAACACGCCCAGTGTTGGGGAACCCTGCTCTTCTGTGGGAAGCTTATTCCAGCCGTGATTGTTCTCAGTGTGAAATGTTTTGTGTTCAGTGACTTGTGCCCAATGCTCCTCCACGCCACTCCT
>NW_009914397.1:0-261 GCF_000696875.1 Nestor notabilis
CAACCCTAACTATTCTATGATTCTATTCTAATAACACAAGCAACTTCTTGGGTAGTTAAATCTGGCATAGTGAAAACAGAAGTTTGGGGTCTATACCTCCCATATTCTGAAAACTTTTAATTTCTGAAGGGAGCCAAAATGTCTATAGAAACAGATTCAAAAAACTAGCTCTGCATAGTTTTTTCTTCTGTGGGAGTCTGTGGTGCTCAAAGCAGGCTCATATCTGGATCTATCAGGCATTATTTTCATTGTGAATGCCAG
>NW_009914397.1:292-44960 GCF_000696875.1 Nestor notabilis
AATGAGGATAGAAGAGGTTTCCAAGAAAAGGGAATTTATCTTAGGATTTACCATAAGGTAATCCATGTAACTAAAGAGTAAGGTTTAGTTAGGCTAAGATCATAAGCAGCATAAGAATGAAGAAAACTATGTAAAACTGAATGAAAACAAAAGTTTTTAACAGGATTTTCCAACAGTTAAAGGAGGAAAATTATAATTGTGTTGGGATATTTCCAGGAGCAATGAGCAACTTCCATAGAAACAAGACCCACATGACCTTTCTTGTAAAGTCATTCATTCAGTACAAATTATTTCAATAAGAATTTTGTTACTCTGCATTCATACAGTAGCAACAACCAGAATTATTGAAATTCAGTGTGAAAAATCCGTTATTTGTGGAGTAGTAAAGAGACTTGTGTCCCCAGTTATATTCATTAAAGTCTTGCAATCCTGGCAAGGTCATCACCTCAAAAAAACCAACATCTTTAGTGTTGAATCCTGAACATACATTTACTCTAGAGCAACCTGATGTTTTACAACCACAGCCAATCTACAACACATTCTTTGAAAGTTAGCAATTTTAGCAGTACAATTTAAATTGTTAACTTTTAAGATTGTGATGTAATGTATAAATATTGTAAGATTAATTAATAAATAACAACTCTTTTGGAATAACCAAGAAAGCAATGTGTAGGAGCTTAGCACCTCTTTCTAAAAGCTTTTTTTTTTCCAAAAGCTTTTCTAACATCTGTGATTTTTCTGTACAAATGAGGATGTATAAGAAACAGAATAATGTTAAATTCAGTTGCGCTGGGAGTTAGAAGGAGATAAGAGAAAACAATTTGACAAATAAGAAAAGCAAAAAAAGCAGGAGAAAATCAAATTAATTACTGCATTTCTAAGAGTCTCAAACAGAATTATAAAAGCTATAAAACACGAATAAAGCAATTGACAGCTGGTAGCTTTCTTTTAACCACTCAGAGCACCTCTATATTGCCATCACCTATTGTTATGATCAGTGGTATATTATTACGAATCTGCTCAGCAATTGGGTGTATTTGGAACATTTAGCATCAGACAGGCTGTTAATTTAAAAATCTCCCAGAGTGTTGGGTTTTTGAAATCATAGCATAGCAACCAGTTATCCAGAGTTGCCTTTGTGCTACATTGATGATTCTGCTTATAAATAAAATACATTTCTTTGATCTTTGAACACTATTGTGTACTTTAAGATTCATGACAAGCTCTGAATGTTTGATAACTTCTGCACCTTGTCCTATTTTGTTCCTGTCACTGTTACTATACACATACTACCTTAAGTGTATACTTTACTCAGCTGATCAGAGGATGAGTGCTGAAATACACTTGCCTTTTAATAACACTCATTTGAATTGTAGAAATCATATTCAGAACAAAAAGCAATAACACAAATATTTAAGAAAATTTGAACATCTTGAATTCAACCAACACCACATTCAGTTACATTTGGTTCAGGTTGGGAAGGCAGAAAAGATGAGAAGAGAAAAGCAATCTCTGAAGTCATTATCACTTGCTTTTCTTAATTTGGTTAGCTTAGAGCCACTCTAAGTCAGTCACCAAGTTTTTACCATGTCTCTTTTTCTCTTATACCAAAGAAGAGAACGGAGTTGGCTGCCTGAGCTTTTATGGTGATAGAAAAAAGTTTAAGCTGAAACTTTAATACATTTTTAGAGCATAAAACAATGACAAAGAAAAGTGAGTGCATACCCTGAACAAAGCAACCCCTTTATAGGCCCAGTAGACAAAACACATAATGATAACTCTATCATGGAGAGAATTAGCTTACTATGTACAAATAAAAATATGCCCCTTCCAGAAGCCCATAGAAATCTCTGATCTTTACAAACCTAGTCCTGTTAAGGCTTGTTACTTTATAGAATAAGGGAAGGAGTCAGTATCCTATGTCACATCTTTAGAGGTCTCTTCAGTTTGTAAAGGATGCCATGTTATCAGAATGTGTCTTCAGTTGCCAGAATGCTTTTACACATTACAGATGAAGGTTATGGGAGACTCAAGAATAGGTGCCTTTCAAAACAAAACAAAACCTAAAGCAGTTATTCATCATTTAACTATCATTGCTTTCAGACAGCATTTTAGGAGATAAATTTCAGACCATAAATTTGGGGTCTTCTTCTCCCCTTCCCATTATGGAAAAATGAACATAAGGGGAAAAAACAATAATAAAAGCCTATTTGATTTATATCAACTAAGAGCTAGTGTAGTTACTGAATCTTGATGTCAGATCGTGAAGAGCTCAAGTCTATGTAGCTACTTTCAATTTGCACTGTCTGGTTTTCAGCCTTTAAATTGCAATGCTGTACTGCAGTAAGATGAATCATTCCCCATCTTTAATCTTGAGTGAAGACACCCATTAGTAATTACTATCTTCTTCCAGTAGAATTATACTGGCTTTTCACAATCGTCCTGGTGCCCCTCTCTATCACCACTTCAACATCACTGATTTGAATATCCTGGCTTAAATGCTTTGCACATAAAACATAACACTCTCATAGGACTTAAGAATTAGGACCAACATATCTGAAAGACAATAAAATGAAAGCCTAACAAAAACCTGACCTGGATAAGCACTCTCTATCACAGTTTCATCTGTGAGAAGAGCAGGCTGCTATCAGGTGCAGTACATAGCTCTTAGTTTCAGACTCTGGTCTAAACTATCCCATAGGGAAATTAATGCACAGCTTTCAACAGCCCATCAATCTCACTCTAATAGGAGCTTTTTCTTGAATTAGGTGATGCAAGCCCAGCACTAGCTGCAAACATCAATGAGTAAGGGAGCAATGCCAGATAAACGGAACTTCAAAAGTAAAATGTGATGAGTTTTTAATAAACTCACCCAGATTCCAAATTGCAGTTTATTTTGACAGAACTGAAAATAATTACCTTCTTAATAACCTTCACTTGAAACAGCCTTTGTAAGGTGTTGTGATACTATTGTGAGCAGTCTAGTATGAGTATTTAGAGAGACATATTTAAGTATTTATTTATTGGAATACAACACTATCATCTGTTAATGTAATGTCATAGAGGGGTAAACAGAACATGAGAAACACATTTATCAGCATAACAGCACAGCAGAAACTAATAACATTTTCAGCATCCTCCAGCAGCACGTTCAACACTTTTGCAAGAAGCAAAGCTAAATTTCTTCCTTCTTAATGCTATTACACCACACTTGAAAGGGGGAAAAGTATCCTAAACAGTTATCAGCTGATCTGCCAGTGAGGCTCTGTCAAAAAAACACTTTTTCACTAGTGACTTAAGTACACTGTGAGAGAGTCTTTTAATCCCTGTTCTGTCCCTGTATTGTACTGTCACTTGTTTTGTCCCTTGTATACTCCATGAAAAAAAAAAAAAAGACCAAATTACTATAAAGCAGCTCTAAAGAAATCCCATATGCATTTTGGAAACCACAACTAAAAGAGTACTCCAAATGCTGTTCTGAAGATGAAGACTGACTCAAAACTTAGCACAGAGGCCATGCTGAGGTATGAAATGGAGTCATAGAGATAGAAAGACTGCTTAAAAAAAAAATAAAAATGCCTGAATATCAACTTTACATTTTTTAATAGTAGAATTGCAATTTTTGGTGCCAAGAGCAAAGGCACAAATATAATATTAAGTCATTTGCCATTTGCATGACAAAATAGTGTGGGCCATTCCAATTAGAGATAGGTCTGCACAATGTTCAAAAACCACAGGCTTGTTCAGTAATTTTTTATGAGTTCTTAAGGTTTTCATATGGGGACAGATGTACAAATCATGAAAAGCTGAATTGCTTAATTCATCATCAACCTAAAAGATCTTTCAAAATTTGGATTACCCTCTAGCTATGGACTTCAGCATAAAGATGTCTTCGAGCTTGCCTTATTATTTTTTATCCAATTATTAGCCTGGAAGCAAAGAACCACAATTCACTTTTTACCATCCAATATGGATACACTGTAAGAAAAATACAAGCTGCAAGAAGCATATAAAATATAGAAAGTCTTGAAGTCCAAACATGCACACATGGAGACAGATTCTGTGCCACATACTCAGAAAAAGACCACTTGTGTTAACTTCTGTTTTGTTGGAGTAAGGGTGGATGGAACAGGCTTATACATATAATAAACTCAGTCCCACAACAGTGTTTTATTGAATAGTCTTTCACCACTTTTCTCGTGCCCTATGCCAACTGTAGCAAGAACGTGGTAACCAGAAAGGAAAGAAAAAGCATCAATGCAGAGTGCATGGTATGACCCATTGTACATAATAGAAAAGTTAAAAAAAAAGAAAGTCAGGCAAGTGTCTATAAAACTCTAGTTCATGTTTTTATTTCAGTGAAATTGATGTACATAGTGATCATGCATTTGGCTGTCCTAATTAAGAGTGCTTCAGTGAACAGATCCCAAAAAGTTTCCTTTCTCTCTCCCCTGTTAGTATTATTAAAAGGATGCAGTCTTGCCATAGAATCAGGATAACAAAAGGACAAAAAGGTGGGGTACATAAGAAGTTATCTTCAAGCAGTCTAAGAAATACAACATATCATGGCAAGTTGAACTGGCATGGCTTCATGAGTAGTTGTGTAGAGAAGAATTCAGGTGAGATCAGGAACAAAGCAGTATATTTTCTAGATTTTAGCAGTACTGTAATATAGATTCCTATTATAAAATTTTCTAAAGGCAAAGGAAATAGCGATAATAATGGCAATATTTTATCCCAAGTGGGCAGCAGCAACTGCCTTTCTGGAGCCTATTTTTTTATTTTTGTTCCAAGAATTCTTTAATGAAAAGGCTTTGTTTTAAACTGCTGACTTTTTTAGCTAAAATCTATTGTGATCAAATGCCAGAAAGAGCTGGGGCTCAAAAGAGTCATTACAGTAAGATTGTTACCATCTGATTCACAGGCATCTTCTTGTAGCCTAGTTATTAATCCATCTGTTCTACTCTTAGTTATCGAGACAGGGAATATATTGCAATTCCAGTTCAAATGTAGAGCATTAAACAAATGTTCCACACTCGAAAAGTATGACTTAAATACTGGGAAAGGAATTCATTTGTGAAGAGGGAGGGGAATGAAAAGGGACTGGGAAATTTCAGTTGCTTTGCTTAGTAAACATAGGAAGATGTAGCTGAATATGATGTGACCTAGTACTCAATTAGTCTGCAGGAATTCTATTGTGTAAAAGAAGAACTGAAGTTGATGAATGAGTTATAAAAAGTCCATGGTTTTAGCTAACCACTTTTAAAATATTGAAGTATTTCAAAGAAACCCATAACACTGAACTTATTTTAAGTACATCTGACTGCAGTGATGGTCTCATCACCTCTTGAGAGCCCACAGCTTTTCTGAGTAAAATTATTACAAATATACAAAGTAAAAAGACCTTTCATTTGGAATTTACTCTCAGTGACCTCTGAAGCCTACACAGGTTGTGAAGGAAGGCAGAATAAAACCTGTAGTAAACATCAGCTCAGAGGGCAACTTCTCCTAGTAATTGCACGAAAGAATCCCCAAGGTTTCTACTACGATTTTGTCTGACCTTTAGCTAAAGGACCCTTTTATAGATTGATTTCTTTTGCTAGTTCCTTCCCTGTGTGGTTGCAGTAGATGGTGTAGGCTTCATTTTACAGCAGTTGTGCACGATGAGAGTGGAGTTGAAAGCAAAGCTACTGAGCTACTTATCTCATATGCAAATAATTACAAACTAATCTGCTATCTATAGTTATTTTACTTGCTTAGCATCATGTTTTACAGACCAAGAAAGATGAAGAACATTTAAGTCCAGTAAATTTCTTCACTGTTTTTTTGTTTTAGTTACATAATGTTTATACTATACCTCTCTGAGATCTTGGGTCTAGACATAAACTATTCCAATATCCGTTTTGTTTTTAGCAGCTGGATCTTTGATTTCTGTTCCGTTACTAAATCCTTTGATGACAGTGCACTCAGTTCATACTTGAAAAAAGAACAAGTGTCACTTTAGTGCTTCTGGAAGCATTGCTGAGAATGTCTCTTCTCCACAAGGCTTGTCCATCTGCTCACAGTGTGACGAGACAAGACTCTGTGAAAAGACTGCTGAGTTTTTCGGGGGAAGCTAGATTCATAGCTACAAAAGTATGACACATGATTAAAACGCCAAAAATCATCAAGGATCCTGATAATACACACTGAAGGAAGAGCTATGCTGCAGGATTCACCAGTGTGCTAGGTTCACATGCAGGTGTACATGTTTGCGTATGCACACAAAGCATGTCAGAATATTTGTATCTGAAGTCTGCACATATTTCGGATGTTTGTATTAATATAAACATTAAAACTACAATGGGAAGTTGGGGATTTTTTTTGAGATATATCCCACATTATCTGAGCTGTTCTACTTTGTACTTCGGGGAGGGAACCCTGAATCATATAAGTGTCATGGGGCACCACGATGTTTAAAGGCAGCATATTTAGCTCAGGGCTTCTAGCTCCCCACATATATCTCTTGTCCTTTCCTGGTAATGGTAAACACATCATAGGTAAAGCAGTTTCCCTTGCATCTGGCCATCACCTACACAAAGGAAAATGTTTTGTGGGTTTATAGCACGGTTCACGTTCAATGGCAATTTCTACCACTCAGAAGGTTTTTAGAGAGCATCTTTTATTTGTGATATTTTAATAAACACAGGATGGTTATGAGTAGCCAGCAATCTGGAGCAAGTCCAAGGAACCAGAATGCAATTAGCAGTAAGAGTTTCCCATGAAAAAAAGCCAATCTCTACAGAGATGTCCAAGAAGCCTTTCCTTGTCATGGTACACCATACCATCACATTCAGGTTAAGAAATCGTAACAGTCCAGGAGCAAGTATATGGCTTTTCCTTGGTCTATGTTGAAGTGAAGAATAACAAATGAAATTGTAATTAATTACAGAATGGCTGCATTAACATTTTCGTGAAGGGAGTGTGTCCTCAAAGGGCTCATTAGGCTTGCTCTGAACCATGGCTGTAAACCCAGCATTATATTATTGACAGAAATTAGGAAAAATACAACAGAACTTCGAGACAATTAATGTTGTGAATAAAATAATTTCTCTTCCCCTAGAGGGATCTTACAAAAAAGATTGCCTCAGGGACTTTTCTAAAATTATATATATATATATATCATACACATACACCTACACATGCTTACATGTAAGATGAATATAAATCTTCTTTCACCCGTGCGTATGTATGTACAACACTTGCAATAAGACAAGAGTTTGATAGAGTGCTGAGCCAGTCTTAAAGTGTACAGGGGGCTGAAATGAGTAAGTTCATAGTCTTCTCAATAATTCTGGCTAACTCACTTCAATCTGCAAAATTATTCTGCAAGTATTTCAGAACAAGGGTCTCAACATAAATATTGCATTTCTGCTCTAACTGGAAAGAGAACAACATACACACACGTGCCACCACCCCCAGAGTGCTGGCACTTCTACTTTCCATGCAAAACAAGCTAAAAATTTGCAATGTATGTGAAAATAAAAAATAACAGAAGAAAGTGTGGGGGACAGGGCAGGTGTAAAAACAAGCAAAGCACTCCCAAGCCTCTGGCCCTTTTTCCTCTTCTATCTGGCAAGGTTTCATCTATCCTGTTCGACTGTTTCCATTCTTGGCTGTTTAGTCTGGTTGCACATAGCTTGTCTGGTCCAATTCACTCTTGATATTCACTGTTCTTTTCTTACTTCATTGCTTTCTTCAGAATTACTTCCTTCCTAAGCAGCAGCAAGGTATCAAGAGACAACATCAAGCTCAGGAAGAAAAGAACATCTCAAGTAACTCACAATAGGGAGTCAATAGCCAGGTCACCATGCTGATGTACTCCTATAAAATGGAGTATGGCTGAATGCAATTGGTGATGAAAAAGGACATGCACAAGACCAGATAGGTCAGGAATACAAATCCTTGAAATCTGAAAGATCTCCTTCTGTAGTCTACTTCAACCACTCTTGGCAGGCATTGCAAGGGATCCAGGCTCTCAGTTCAGTTAAAACTTCACATTCACATGATAATTTCAAGCTTATTGTAGCCTTGAAAAAAGTTTGGAATTTATACATGGAAAACACAGTCACAGGCTAATCCAGCAGCATGTAGGAATAATAGCTAAAAGTCTGCAATACGATTATGATATTGGGCTGGCTTAGTGAAGTCTGGAGACAGAAACACAGACAAAAAGACAGAATAAAGGAATATTGCACCAGGTTATTCTTTTATTTGCTGAAATCAAGATATTAGTAAATCGGAAACACAAAGTGAATTTTTGCTTGGAAAGGATTATCTCCTACTGATTGCAACATGAAACAGCCACACTGTTTTATAGTTCAGGTGATCAAAGAAAAACATGAGAAACAGCAGTTGTACTGGAGCATATACTTTTAGAAGAGACTTACATAACTGTAACACATGCTATGATGAGAAGAAAGCAGAAACAAAATCCTGAAGCTATTCTTCATAGTCCTAACTAAAAGCCCAAATTTAAGTCAGCAAAATCAGTTACAGCAACTATACCACCTCCACTTCTAGCTTTGAGGAATTTTACTGAAAAAACTATTATTAAAGAAAACATTTATCATAAAACTATTAATACACATGCTACCACATTGTTGAATGTACCAATTTTATGAAGAAATGGAGGAGAAGTTGTGTGTTACTTAGAAGTGTCTCAGAAAGGAATATGTTTAACAAATTTGTATCATATTGTACATGATGGCATAAAATTTAGGGTATATATTAACTGTGGTTTTAGATAAAAATTAATCCTATTTAAAACACTGTTTTTAAACTATATTCTTGCCTTCTACCAGTTTTAATTCATATTCATCCTTTTAAATTTTATTTTTTTTAATTGGACAACTAGCTCAATTCCACACTTTTTGAATAAAAATAAATAATATTTATAATAAAAATATCTGTATTATTACAGTTATGTTCACAAGAATTAATCTATGCTATACCATATTGAATTGATTCATAGCACAAAATCAAGAAGTACAAGAACTCTATGTGTGATTAAAATTCAGTAGAAAACCTAATTATCTCACTTGATAGGTTAAAAAAAAGTAAGGCAACACCTTCCATCTGTAGAGTATTAATTCCCTAATTAAAAAATATAGATGCTTTCTAATTTAATCATCCAATGGTACAAGGAAAAACAGACTTGGTAGCTTTGATATTTGACTCTTCATAATTTATTGCTGCCAGGTTAAACTGTCATTTCATTTGCCATTGTAGGACCAGTAATTAAACAGCACAAGACCTTACAAAGAGTTAGCCTGTCCAACTAAAAGCAGCATATCATGGTCTATTGTAAGAGGTTTCTCTTCACTTGGCAGAACTAGATTTTGACTTCATTGTTGAAAGATGTTAGAATATGACCCCAAGGCCACCCAGCACCCTCTTCTTGCATTGAATTCAATTCAAAGGTCTGTTTCTGAACAGTGTATAAAAGTCAGTTCTGCAGCTAGCAGTTGCTTCATTGAAGGTGCGCTGAGAAAAATAATCATTTCAAACTGACTGTTTTCCTATCCTACCTCCTGATCTCGAAATCATAAACAACTCTCAGTTCTGCAAAGGACGAGATTTTTAAAATGTGTGCACATGCAGCCACATGTGTATGTCAAATAGGTCTTACAGAGTTCTCTTATTTCCCATAAACATGTTGTTAAGTTCATGTCTCAGGTCCTGTATACACTGGAGTGTCTGTGATACAGTTGCTTATGTTTACACACAGCAGGGATAAAATAAGCAGAAGAAATCTTTTTACTCACACAAAAAAAAAAAAAAAACATGAAGACAACTCTGCTTATTTTGTCATTCTCTAGTATCTAAAACAAGTGGTAAACGTTTTTACCAATTGCTGCATCAAGGAAATCTGACCCTGATAGAGCAGCACCTGTAAGGTTAAAATACCTCTTGGCCCCTTTCCCTCCATCACAGTCTCATACATATCACATCAGCCACTCCAACAGGAGGATGTGCCTCCACTGGGCAAAATGAGGATTTTCAGCAACTATCTATGACCTCCCCCAATCACAAAACAACCAGTATTCCCCTGATCCCAGCCCTTAATTAGATGAAAACTACCATGTCAGTGTCATATCTGTGTCACAACTCCTCTTGTTTCTCCAGACAGACAATTAGGAAATGACAGTATCTGCAGTTCTAAAAAAGCAAATATAAACTGTGCACCACTATGCATACTGCCAGCTATAGCCATGCAAAAAACTACCAACTTCAGGCACCAGTTAAAGTAACCACAAAGCATAGGAGCTGAAAGCATGGTGAATTGGGCACACAGTCAGGCAGACAGGTCCAGTGGATCTATCAATAGATAGTAGGTTTCATATAAAAAGGAGAGACATTTACAGGTAATACATATATAGTATAAAGAAAATGAAGATATTTGCTGTTAGGACTATTGTGATGTTTATTAAAATCGGAACACATTCTTTGAAACAATGGTGAGAAAATGTAGGCTTTTATGCCTACTCTGTAAATAAAATTTAGTTTCCATGGATGTCAGTCTAGTACTTTAGGAAATAAAACAATAGAACTACAATATTCCATGAACTATATACACTTACTTTCCTAAAATAACTACCATTCTAATTCTTAAATAAATGTCATGAGACATCTGTTTTGAAAAATACTTCACTTTACTCTCATGTTATTTTGACGTATTTTTGCTATTTTCTCCGGTTCAAAGGAGAAAGCTTTTCAACAGATACTATTTAGGCTTTTTTGGTGATGCAGTTTTTTCATAGTAATATTCAATATCAATCGAATATCATTATCAAATACTCCCCAGCTGGCCCAGAGTCACCCCAGCCCAAGGCCATGCCCAGTGGTGGAAGGGACCTGCCCAACCCTAGTCCCTTTCAGCAGCCCCTCTCGGCTCACCCAAAATGGGCACTGCATTTAAAAAAAATTACACTGTAATTTTCAGGCTGAGAAGTCATAAGTCATCAAACTTAACAGCAAACTGCCTGTCACCATGCAGAAGTACTATAACACTGAAGGAGGAAGATGCATAGATGGAGAACCATGCAAATCCAGGATTTCAAGATGGCATAGGGCAAACTGAACATTGCTGCTGCCGCCGCCAAGACTTTAACTGCCATAATCACTAAATGTACATATGAAGAAATCATCCATCTTCTTCATGAACATGTGATAGAAAATGATAGTCAATAGAAGAACAATATATTAATTATACAATTAATTCAATAATTATCTATTCAAAGGGCTTCCATTCTTTTGCTTCCCAAGTCATCCCAACTCTTCTTCTCCTAGACTACTACTTCTAGTAGCCAGATAGGACTTCTTTTTGAAAAAGAAGTGGAAATATTTTGAAGATTAGTTTTGTTTTTAATGAAAATATTCCATGGCACTTTCTTAGATTTTCTGTGAGCCTCATACTCTGTAGCACCACTTTTCCATCAAGTGTATCATTAACCAAGCTAATATACTTACATCGCTTCTATTCCTGAATAAGGTCTTACTTCAAATGAAATTCACATGGACCTTTTCTCCTCCTTGCAACCTTGTCTTTGTACATACAGAAGGTATCAGTTACCTAATTTTATTAGCAGAAAAGAAGACATTGAAATAAAAAAAACCTTTTTGTTCTGAATAAACACCTGAGCCATTTATTGCATGTGAGTTTTTACGACGTATAATTTTTGATGTGGCTATTTTAAATAACACAATAATGAAAATCACTGGGATTTTTGAATGTTCAATCAATTTGCAAAATGAAAGAACATCAAACTAAATTATGAGTACAGCAACAAGAAATAAAATTCAAAATTCTCCTCAAATGCACAAGAGCTAAGTGGAGCATTTAAGGAGTGCATTCAGCCCATTAAAACCTCAAGGTCAAATTAATGTATATTTTTACTTAGATATATTTCAGAAGTAGTACAAATCACATTTAATTTAAAAACGTACACTGTTCATAACCAAAAATATAAGAGATGAAGATTCAAGATAAGACATGCAGCTCAAAAAAAAAAAAACCAAACCAAAAAACAAAACCCCAAGCCAAAAGCCAAAACCAAACAAAAAAGGTATTAAACTTCAGTGACAACTATTTTCTTTCTTTCAAATCCTTCTTTAAAACTGTAGGAAGAAACAGACCAATGAAGAAACCATGAGTAGTGACTGTGGAGGAAAAGATTATTTATGCTATAAACCTTCAATCTGAGGAAGTGGGTACAGGTTTTTTGTGATCAGCTGTGAGAATTATCAGGGAAGGAAGCCAGAAGAGCACAATAACTTTTTTTTTAAGATTTGTAAGATCTTCTTTGATATGATTTATCACAGATACAAAATAGGGAATATAGCTACAGAAATATCATTTGAGGTTTTACCTTCAACTGGTAAAATTAAGTTAATCAAATATCCAGAAGAAAGATGCTTTAGGAGACAGCGGCATAAAAATTAGCTCCTTAAGACAGGAGAATAGCAGCACAACAATAACTATTGACATAGGCAGGTATATTTTGACAAGCTAAAAAACCTGGGAGTTCAGATTGGGGAGGAGTGGGATAAAGAGCACTCAGTTCATTAGGAAAACATCTTTTGGGAAACAACTATAAGCCCTTCTACTTATAAGCCTCCACTTTCTGTGGCAGAAAGATGAGCATATTAGGAAACTAGCTAAGCAAAGATCTCTTTCTGAGCCTTAGACACAAGAAAAAGTTAGCAGAAAGTGGAAGCTAGGTCAGGGCACTAAGGATGAAGACAAAAATAGGTATGGACAAAATCAGAAAAACAAAAGCACACAAGAGATGTAAATAAGAGATGTGAAGAATCTAAATGAATTCTTTCATAGGAACATTAGTAGCATGAGGGAGCATATGGAAAGGGTTGTTCTGAGCAGTTCCTGAAAATATCAGGTTTTATAACCTAAATATAATAAATAATACCAGGGACAAAAGAGCAAAATCTTGTCCCTGAGTGAGGAAGGAATAAATAAGAGAGAGAATTTTCTTATTCCAAATAACTTTCACTTAGATAACTTTCACTATTCCAAATCATCTTAGCCTAATGCACTTGGTAATTTAAGGAATTGACTGATGAAACTGCAGATATTTGAGAAATTTAGAAGGATGGGGAAAAAATTAAATCCTCTACTTTAAAAGACAATGAAAGGAAGAAGTGGGCAATTATTGAGTTATGTTAATTTCAAATTGCAGAAAATAATTAGGGGGGATAAACAAAGGATGCTTAGCAAATACAGGGGAAAAACAAGATAAATGACAGTGACCAGGAATTTATCAAGAATAAATAAAGTTAAAACAATTTCATTTTATTTTACTACAGAAAAGCTGGCACTGAAAATAGATAAAAATCAGCAGATGTGGATGTTTTACGTATAATACTCTCATAAGCAAACTAAAATCATGGACTGGATGAATATTGTAGGTATAGAGCTCAGGAAAACAGTGTTCCAGGAATGGCTTTAATGATTCTCTCTGAACTAGATGGTAAACGGATTTCTGCAGAGTTCTATTCCTCATGCATCTGTGTCCTCATACTTATTCCATGTTTTCATTAAGAGCCTGAGTGCTAAAATCATGAAATTAGGATTACAAATACATTGAAAGACAGAGTCAAACTTGACAGACTGGAGATGTATCCTGTAGAATAATTGGATGTTATTTAACAGAAAGTAGAATTTACTAAATGTCAGTCATCTAAGTAAATACATGGTCTGAAATAATTGTGTGGGAAATCATTCTAGAGATGGATATAGTAGTTACCTTAATAAGCAGCAGAACATAAGTCAATGCAATTTTTTTTTTTTTTTTATTTAGACAGCACCAGTAAGGACAAAGTGGAAGCACTTTGTGTCCAGCTTGAGGCAATCTGTTTCAAGAAATGTGGCAGGAAGGGAGTCCAGAGGAGAAATACAAATATGAGAGGGTTTTAAAGCATGATTTATTACAGAATATTGAATAAAGAGATGTACGAGTTTAATTTCAAGGACAGAATCTGATACACCAAGGGAGAAGAAACACAGTAAACTGCTTAAATTATGGTGAACAAGATATAACAAAATGATGTTAATTATAGGGCAGAAAGGTAAAGCTTGGGTTGTGCCTTTTGGGAAAGCCATGGCATTTCCAGTGCTGGAGGTGTTTAAGACTAGGCTGCACAGATGTCTCTCTGACTCTACCTAAATATAATTGACTCTGCCCTGCAGTAAGTGGATGGACACTGGCTTGATAACCTCTTGAATTCCTGTCCAGCAATATTATAATCTAACCACCTGTAATTCTCACTGCATTGAAATCAGTGCCAAAGCATTTAATAACTCACCTTCTTTTTTCCTTATTATGACCTCTCACAAGAAACGTTAATAATAGCTTATTAGCCTGTTTAAAAGGCAACCAAACAAATACAACCTCCTCTAACATACCATTCCAGACAGAACTAATACGCAGATTTCTGCATGCCTGTGCTAAGCCTCCTATGCAGAGTTTAAAAGGGTGTGTCTTTTGCTTGGCAGTGCTTTAAGTAGTGTTCAGTGTTCAGCATGTAAGTAATATGAAGACCCTCCACATTTCCTCCAACAGAATCAGAGCTAGGGGCACTTTGCTCACTGGAAGATGCTAAGATATACAAGAAGGCACACCACCAGGTGTCCCCTCTCCCCCACCCCCACTCTCCCTCCAAAACAAAACCCCAGCCTCCATTTTGCCCCCCCCAAAAAAGCAAGAAACAAACAAGTTGTGTGTGACTCACTCAATAAGCAGAGAGGTAGCAGTGCCCAGAGCTCTAAGAATGACGACTTGCTGACTGAATTCCACATTAGGAGCTTAGATCCTCCTGTCTGAAGGAAAAACTCATTATTTTCTGTGCTTAGCATCATCTGAAAGATAATTCCAGTATTAAGCAAATGCCTACAAAAAATTAAATTGCTCAGCATCAATATGTCATGAAAATATGTGCGTATTTATATACAAACATATTTAAAGATACCAAGTTTTAACTAAGAAAACAAAGACACTATTAAAACAACTAAGCTTTCTGTCAATTAGTAGCCCAGAAAACATGAAATTCTGAAGGCTTTCTACCATGAAGGAGAATCCATATAGATTCTGATTCATCCGGGTATTATTCCCCTTTCTCTATTTCACTTACCATTATTTTGCATGGTCTCTGGTGGGAGCTAATGTGAGAAATACTGCAGCATATTTCATCAGATGTGTTTATGATTTATAAGAAATACCTCCAGATCACCGATCTTTAACATGCAATTGGCAAATGAATGGTAGTTTGATAGGAGGTGGACTACAAACGTGGAGTTTGAAACGTGGTTCCGTAACTTTAAACTCCTGAACAATATTGTAACTATATAATTGTCATTTATATAATACCTTTCCATTGTAGATTAGTAACAATTTCACAAAAGGACACCTCGTAAATTCCAATAGGTGAGAAAGCTGACTCAGAGAGGAAAGGTAAATAGCTGAAAGACACCCTTTGGGCCTGAGCCTAAGCTAGGAAAAACACTTAGGGTTTCTGCATCTCTCAGCCTTAGCTGCTGAACTATATTGACACAACAGGCACCACTTAATCACATAGGCATTTTAAAATTTTCTGTTTAAATGGGGATTCTTGTTGGATAAGAAGAATCTTTAACAAAAAGAAAGTCATATGGAACTCCAATCAATATTACTATGCTATGCTTTTCAATTAAAATTACAGTAGAATTAAGAAAGGTTTTCTGAAAAATGAAAGGCTTAACTGATTATGAATTTCATTCACAATTCAGGTAGGAGCAATTAATATCCTGGGAAGTCTTCCTTCTCTTTTGGAATATAAGCATTAGAAGGATGGCAACATTCCTACTCACTCTTTTCATTCTGTTTGGCAGAAGAACACAAACCATTTTCCTAACCTGCAAAGACAGGATGCTCAAGGTAACTAAATGGAGAAAATATTTGAATTTAAACCAGGTTAAATTACAAAAATGGAGGACAAAGGAGAAACTATGTCGTGAAGAAGTTTGTTGCCAACTAAGTCATCCAAGAGGACTTTTCTTCAACTAAGATTCAGACACAAAAATATTATCATGAACACTTTATCTCTGAAAAACAAAAATAAAATAAAAAAAAACCTCTTTTACAGAAATGTTATATTCAAAATCTTATAATCTGCTTTATAGATTGACTTGCAAAGACCAGATGCTAGTTTGTTCCAAGCCATAAGGCCTTAGGGTAAAAGAATAAACTGTCAGATTTCAAAACTGGATGTTGAAACTCCTGCTTTTGGCAAACTTCATGTTCATATGAAAGCAATTTCATTTGCTTTAAAGAAGTTCATATAACATAAAGCATAACGTAGTATAACGTAATTAATATCTGGCCCATATTAAGGGTCTATAGGTCTGATTCTGCAGGATCTGGAACCTTCTTGAATTAATTCTGTATGATAAGGAAGTCTACCTCAAAAAGGACTTCATCTTCCTTTTTATATACTTTTATAATTTCCCACCTTCCCCTCACCACGTTTGGTTTTTTTGTTATCTTATTTAGGACTGATACAGGGAAAAATTACATGTAACTTATTTTCAGTAACTTTACTGTACTAACAAGGGGGTTATTAAAAGCAAACTGTAGAAATCAAAAGCTTTTCCTCTTATTTAAGGCACAGTGGAAGTAAGAATTCTCTTTCTCTCTTGTACTCTAGTTTCTGAATGCCATAAACATTATTTTGAACACAACAAATCAGATAGTGGGGTGGCCCTATGCAACACTCAGGAAGTGAAATTCCCAATAACAAACTATTTCTTCAGGCTTTTTCTTTTTTCTTGAATTGCATTTTATCAGTTATCAGGATTAAATGGTGGTTTAGGAAGAATATTAGATTCATTCTTATTTCCTCATTTTGTTCATGAATACGAGTGCATTTGGATTCCACCAGTTTAAGCAGACAGTGAATCTTGACCATGCAAGTAAATAGAAGGAGCTCAACTTTGGAAAAAAAATCAGTAACTGTACACAGGTTTTGTTTTATAAGTTCATTTTGAAAAAAATTCTTTTAACTATCTTTCAAGTTTGATAATCTCATTATTTGTTTATTCCGTTCTCAAAAACTAAATATGCTTCAAACTAAAGAAAAAGCTTTGTTGTCTATTAATCATAAGACTTCATTATGAAAATAAAATTTTTTATTATATATGAAAATAAAGTTTTAGTCAAAATCTTTATTTTTCTAAACTACCTAAAGATTATAATTTGGATTTGAATGAAATATTACAAGTGTGAAAACTAACTTGTATTTAATAAGGAAGAACAAAGGGGAGCAACATTGTTTGTTGCCATTTTCACTTGAAATAAAACGCAAAAGCCACCAAAGGAATGTATTTCTGCAATTTTCTTTGAATAAAAAATAATTACATCATTGAAACTAGAGAAGAAAAAACAGTTTGATCAGTACGTCCATTATGCTAATCAGTCATCCATGTTTGCATCCTTGTATTTTAACTTTCATGACTATAAATAGAAGAAACTTTTGGAAACAGAGAACTATAGAACTACATTATTACAGCTACCAATTTATAATATTTACCTCATGAATAAAATATCAAATATTTTCATGATTAGTTTTTCTTTTTATGAACGATGAAAAACAATCACAAGCACATTTGCTTGTTTTTCTTTTTTTTAAGGTGCATTGCTGAAGTCCTAACTTGAATGCTGGAATTTCTGCAGAGAAACTAGCTGAGAACATTCCATTTTCATCGCTTTTTCAATAACCATATCAAGTGTTGAATCAGGAGAATGACACCAAAACTGTATCTTTGGCTGTTTCAATTTGCTTTCAGTCATGTTCACCTTACTTATGTATTCATTTCCAATTCACCTGAGAAATACTGAGGTGTCCATAAGTGAGTTTTTTTCACAAGAACTATTACCAGGGAAAAAACCCCAATCAAACAGACAGATAACGTTAGATTTTCATCTATACTTTGCTCTTTTATGCTCTTAAGCAGTGCACAAAGGGCAGAAAATAGCAGCAGTGAGCCAAGTGCAATTCCTTCCAATGTCTCTGCCAAAACACTGCCAATATGCAATGCATCACAGGCTTGGAAAAAAAAACCACTCAGTGGATGCTTTTCTCCTGGAATTATTTAGTGGTATGTTATCTATTGCAAACTGAGGCTACCAGGCATAAACCAGAGTGGCTCAGATGCTGTTCATATTTATTTAATGTATAGAGTGAATATAATGAGTCACAAGAAACAGATCCCAAAAGCTCCACCCTCCTGGTCCAACAAGAAGTTGGGCTTAAGTTCATGTTTCAAGTATTCACATCAGTGGTATTATATGTTCACAGGTAAAACCAAAGAGAAGTTTTCCTCCAAAGATGATATCTACTGGAAGTAGCTAAATAAACCAGGCAAGAATGTGAGCACACATTTTGCAGTTCAGACCAAGCAGAAGCATGTCGTTGTTTTATGTCAACAGTTATTGCAGGTGGTGGTCACAGTTCTCAATCTGGGAGATTCAGCTATAGAACCAGTTTACAAAGGCTGCTGAGCAAGTTAAAGCTAGTACTTTAAAAAAAAACAAAACCAAAAACAAAAACACAAAAACTGTTGAACTTTCTTGTTCTTATTTAGAAAGAAATCATTTTCCATTTTGAATTAGAAGTGTTTTCAGACTCATGAATAATTTGAGACAGCATTGCTAATGACTTTACAAAATGCAAGAGGCAATACAAATGGGAGAGAATGAGAGAAATAAAAACAATTCATTTGATCGCCTTGTGTAGAATAGGACACTGCTCTTTTCAAAACCCCTTGCCAGAACCCTGATACAAAGGCATTCAATGAGTCAGACGTGGTTTTCAGCTCTTCCTTGCAACCGGGGCTATGCATGCTCACACAATTACACACATGAATATGATAAAACACAATTTAATCTAAAATCTTCACTCAGTCATTAAATCTTTCAGTAGCTTAATATATTCAGGAATTATGCTGTGGGCTAATCCAGTGTAGCCAAGTCTCAAAGCATGAAAACTATTATAAAATTCCTTTTTTTTTTTCAACTGAACTACTACGTTTTCTTGAGAGATTCAGAGAGCTTGTGATTGTCATATGTGTCCAAAACATAACTGACCAATACTAAATACAGATCAAGTACTCAGTATAAGATACTCCTAGCAGCTGTTCACAGTCCAGTCAAGTCATAAAAAAATCTTTTGTAAGAATAATTTATATTAGGAAAGATAATTGAGACCTCTTTATGGACATGCAGAAAACAGGAAAGCATATAGACAGTTTTATTTTAGTATAAATATTTGATGTATAAACGAGAGGAATACCATTATTACAAAAGATTAAATAGCACTTAAAATATGACCATTAATTTGTAAAGGAAATATATCTTCCCTTTTATTCTCAATTCTTGATTTCTTTGTTTTAACTGTTAGAGCAGCTAATGGGGTATATCCTTCACACAGACATAAACTTCAAAAAGTGTGTTCTACCTTTAATTAACATTAAATATATCAATATCTTTTTGTGGTCAGAGTAATATATTTTTTTTTTCTTTCAGAATGGGTAGCTGTTTTTACTTATATAGAAAGGTGAAACACCAGGAAGGTGGTAAATTGGAATTAAAAATCCCCTTAAACTCTCAGGATTCAGTGTTTAAGTGTTTTTAAATAGCTGTAAATGGTTGATTTATTTCAGAATTTGAATGACAGATTTTAGAATTCTGTAGCTGGCAAAAGTTGTATGTGGTACAAATCCTTTATGGCACTACAGGAAAAAATACAAGATGGCAATGTTTCACGTGAGAATCAACATTTTAATTTGTTGTACAACAGCTGATTATTGCCACTAAAATATTTGTTGATCATTTATAAATCTTTATTTTTCTATTCACTATGAGATCTTTAACAGAAAAGGTGATGAAAAGTCATAATAACTGTTAATTTAAATTATAAATTATATGCTTACTTGAAAGTCATTAAAACAGGGAGCTATGGTAGTGCACGTGTAGAACTTGCTAGATTGCCAGTCTTTCAGATTTTATGACTTTTCCTCTGAAATATGAAGCAGATTCCCCTCCTCCAGAAATGCAGCAGAAACCAGTCCACAAGCATATTGAAACCACATTTAACTATATTGCATGATTAGTGTTATAAGCACATTCCCTAAATTGCTGCTACTTTGCAATGCAGTACATAAGTTTGAAGGTTCTCACAATATGTTTTGTTTCAAGAGGCATTATATTCAGGAAGTGTCCATTCAGAAAAGGTCTAGAGTTTCCCCTAAATCCTTCCAATTATTAAATTTAATTTTTTTTTTTTTTGAGCAGAAATAATGATTCCATAGGATAGGGAATGTGTTACTGTGCCTCACAACAATTCTGCCAAAAAAAAAGAAGCTTCCAAACGCAAATTCTTTTACTATAAAGGTCTTTCATCTAAATTCCTTGTACTCCTCACCAACTTGCTTTAAACATGAATAATGCAATAATGTAAAAACATCCCCCCTGGTCAGAAACTTACATCATTTCCAGCATAGGCAGTTACAGAGGGCAATTATAATACCAAGGTAATTACATACAGAATCATGTGACCTCTGACAACCCATTGCATGGTATTCCCCTGCAGGTTACAGATTAAGCAAATCAAAGTATCTATTAGAACAAAAAGTTGCTTTTGGTAGCTGAATCTACCTTCCCCTCTTTGTGTATACTACTCCTAAAACTCCAGAAATATCAAAAAGCGCTTTGTGTAAGTGCCCCAGCAAGTCCCAAATTTAACAGCATGGAAAAGAAAAGAAAAAATAAAAGAGAGGTGTGTGTGGTAAAAAACCAAAACCAACAACAAAAAAACCCCCACAAAAATCCAAAACCCTGGTGGAGTTCAGAGTCACGTTCTTCTTTCTCACTTACACAACTGAAAGCATTTTCCAGTGAAACTAATCAGGGCAGCTGCCAAGATAAAATACAGCTTTGGAATCCTGAAACTTATTTCTGTCCAGTAGGCAAAATGTTCCTTATTCTAAGCTCCACTGGAATTTTGGTAAAGGTCTTGGCCAAGGGACTTTGGTCACTCTTCAGCAAAAGAAAGTCAGTCGTGCTATTGATGAAAAAAAAATCACAGAATATTTTAAAAATGGTTCAGTATATCTAAGTTTTTGTTAGAAATTATATTTGGGAAAATGCTCCTTATCAGAGAAAAAACCCCCAACAAACTGTTTGAAACATTTCAGTAACCCATACAGATATGTATTTACTATAATGATGAAGTGAACAGCAAATAACTACAGGTTTTTGCCAAGATTCAGTGTTTCCAAACCAAAATGTCAAGGTGATGTCCATTTATGTTCTGTGTCTGCTGACAAATTCAGCCAAATTATGAATAAAGATGGAAAATTATAACATAAAAATTAGTGTAATTGACAGAGGACTGAAAGAAAGTAGAAAAACAGCAGAAAAAAACCCTGACAACAAGCAGGCACAGCAAATGACAGAACTCCTATATTTTATCTTGCATTTCATTTACAACATTTTATTAATCTTTAAATATTTCCTACCGCCCATTATGACCCATGCACTTGTAAATCATATTCATTTTCAGGCATGCATAATTCCATTGAATTTATACAGTTTATAGTTGCATTGCATATAGCATAAAATCTTGAAAGGTCACTGATATTTAGTCAGTCATGTCACTGTATGCAGCAAGTGACCAGTGATTATATCTACACTCATTAGGGGTGTAACAGGCAGTGACAGGGTGAAAAACTGTGCAAGTTATAACTTTGAATAACTTGCAGGTGCTGATATTGAAAATAAATGTTTTACTCTGAAGATGTTGCAGCACTCTGTCTTACCTGTCCTACTCCAGACGCAAACAAATCAATTATAGTCTTTAGACAGTGAAAACAACTTCTACACGTAGAACACCTCCTGGCATATGGTAGAGCCACTGAAAATGCAGGCAAACCAGAAGAAAACAGAAATGGAGAACAGCTGGGATCTAACAATGTTCTGCTGATTTGATACTATATAAAGCACAGGACATGGAAATGGGTTCCTAAGCTGAACTCAAATATTTGACCTCAACAATGACCACTGAAGTGCGTTAATCTTGTGAACATTTTGCTCATCACAATCCAAGTAAAAGCAGCTATTATGAACATAACTGTCTATACAAACGAAGTGTTGTGCAAAACTTTGGTTTAACAACACCTAGCAAGATTTTGCCATGTTTTTTTCACAATTGATGAGACATTCTAAACTAGTTTTATGTTTAATTGATCAGCCTTTGTTTAAACTTTATGAAGATGAATATATATTACACATGTGCATCTTAATACAAAATTAAGTCAGAGGAATACTCTAACATATTTAAAAATTTCACACTTAACTCGGCTTTCCAGGAAATTATAGTCCCTTTTAAGTCCTAGTGGGTAAAAGACCACATTTTTCAGCAACTGCCATTTTAAAAGACAGACAGTCAGAACTAACTGGCTGAGAATGACCTGATTTGTTATAGAAGTACAAAAATCACTGGATTTTGAATTCTTATTTCAAATCCTGTGTCCTGGATAGAAATCAATAAAAGCATTAAAGATACTAAAAGAAAATAATATTCTTCAATACAGCTTTCAACAAATTTCTATATTGATTGCTTATAAATCAGATGTTAAATGTATGATTCCTTTCCCATCTATACTGAGAGTTTACTATTTCACTATTTTTACTCCTTATTAGCAAAACCAGTTCTCTGAACCGCCTTCACACACAGACGAGTTAACACTTCCTAGCTTACTTTTTAAATATGTCCATGTACAGCCCCTACCCATTAGCATACATTTGTTTATTTATAACCATGCAAATAAAATTATCTAGCTTTCTGGATCAGGCCCTAAAGCATTGCATTTACCTCAGTTTCCCACTGATCAAAGAATACATAATGAGTGGGATGGGCAGAGACCTTGAAAATAGAGCATTTACTGAGCTCTTGTTTGTCTACAGAAAAATTAAATGTTCTACATTAAAGGTAAGTCCACTGGAGAATGGTCTACAGAGTGCTGAATAAATACAAGGCATGTTTGGGTTTGTTCTCTTGTGCCTTAAACTCTTCCCTCCCACCCCCTAAACTATTCCCAAGTAGTTCCCTGCAGCAAATTATCTACATTAACGTGTTTCTCTCTCTCTTGACTTACATGGCAGTACTCCAGTATTTACTCGGTCATTCTCCAATAATGTACAACATCTTTTGGTACTAAAGACTCCAATTTGAAGACTATAACTTGGTTTCAGACAACAGCACCACACATACAGTAATTTTCCAGCGATATCCCAAGACAGAATCTGAATCTTAGTGGGGGAGCTGCGGTATGTTCAAGGTATGAATTAAGTTCATTATGTCACAATGCATTTGAGCTTCAATCAGACTTGAATCTATGGATATTCTTGGCTCAGGACTAGTACATAGAACAACAACTGCTATCTTTTCCCATCAGGAGGGAAGTAATCATTACAGTAACTAATTTGTGCTGGGGACTTCTTAAAATTTCAATATGAATATGAATCTAATTAGGGGCTCAACACTGATATTCTCCAGTGTTAACACATATACACATTGCTCTGACATTGTTATATTTAAGAAAAGAAAAAAAAAAAGAAGAGTGATGCAAGAACCTCAGAAGCCTTGGGGTTTGGAAAAGCTTCAAAAAAACAGCAGACATATACAGTTAAAGAAAGAAACAAAGAGAATCCCACAACATCCTATGGTCTTCCCTCCCACCCCAGATGCTTACCACCAGAGAGCTTATCTCTATCATCCTCTTCATGGGGATGATCTAAAGCTGTTCCTTTGTAGAAAGAAAAGAAGTTACAAAGCTGAAGATTTTTGTGCTTCTCTTGCCCACCTAACCTCTTCTCTTTCTTTCAGTTGTTGCTCCTCAATAAAGTTAACCTACTGGCAAATGTGAGAATAAGGGACTCTCTTCTTTAAGAACCTCTATCCTTATCACTGCATCCTTAAGTGGGGTTATGTATAGCATCTTCTAGCCCCATTAATATGTCTTTTCTCTTTCAGCTTACATGATTGTTTTAGTATTTGTCACTTGCTGTTACTATAGCAACCCATTGTGCTGAGCAAGCAAAAGATGGTTACCAAATGTCTGTTCTCTCTACTCAGAACTGAGAAATACAAAGCAAAGCAAAAACAAGTCAGAGGTTTAAGCTGAATGTTATTTTTAAGCTCAGTGTTGTACTGGTTTTGAGCACAATCTTTTTTTTTTTTTTTTAGATTTGCAGAAATAAAAGCAGACTCTTAGCTACCATGGAGTAAATGGACATCCTGGACCCACAACTTGTATTATATAAATCCGAAGAAGCTCCATTCTCTCAGGCTGAGCATTGGTTTAGAAAATTAAACAAGTGAGCAAAGGCGAAAGACTGTCAGAACATTCTCATTTTCATCTCTACCTGATGATACCTGCAGCATGGCACGTTCTTTCAAACATCTTTGTTTAGCTCTAGAAACACACAAAAATGTGGATGCACGCTCACAGCAGAGTGTCTGGGTTGATGTATATAATTGTAACCAAAGTTAGTCACTTTTCAAAAGTGTAATTGTATATGACGGCTATTATAGTGAGTATATCATTAAAAACAGACTAAAATAGTAGCAGAACAGCTACCATAGAAAATTCATGTTGCAAAATTAGCCTATCCATTTTCACAATATATAATCATGCATAAGAGAAGGTTTCTTGCAGGAATGTAGAATGACTCAGTGTTAAATTATATGATGGCTGAAACCATTTAGGACTGTTCAGAATCTGAAACATAAAAATGAGGTCTGAAAAAAATATAACAGTGTGGAACTCTAGAATGTGGCAGCAACTACAGAGTTATGGATATTTTTGCTTACTGAGAATGCTTACATGGGAAGTTTTTGTTCTACTCTGAGTAGCAGGAAACATGAAAAGATATTCTCAGCTTTCGAATTTCAACTTGAAAATTCCAGTACAAACAAACCATGGGAAAATATCTCAAGGGCCATGGTTTGTGTATTTGCTTTGCTTTAAAAAGCCTGCCCTGTGTTTTCCTTACTTTGATGGTTAACTAAACACTAGAGATTTATCGCTGGTTATTTTAAAAGTCACAGGAGAAATATTATGTCTAACACTATGAAAAAAAGATAATTGTAGCAAGCAATAATTCTGACTACTCCACAAAAATTACAAGAAAAAATTATCTACATTTCTTCTTTTTAAATAAAGCAGAAGGAAGGGAGGAAGGGAGGAAGGGAGGAAGGGAGGGAGGAAGGGAGGAAAGGAGGAAGGGAGGAAGGGAGGAAGGAAGGAAGGAAGGAAGGAAGGAAGGAAGGAAGGAAGGAAGGAAGGGAGGGAGGGAGGGAGGAAGGAAGGGAGGGAGGGAGGAAGGAAGGAAGGAAGGAAATATAATAAAAAAGAAAAAAAAGAAAAAAGAAAAAAGAAAAAGGCAAAGAAAAAGAAAAAGAAAAAGAAAAAGAAAAAGAAAAAGAAACAATAGAGAAAAGTCTGCATGGTACCCATGCCTAAATATAACAAGAAAGCATAGAAATTACTGAACTTAGTAGTCCTAAGAGGGTGATCATTTCTGTCATGCTGTAGAAGTTAATGTTTAGGTTTTTTCCCAGAATATAAGAACTGATGGAAGTCTGACACAAATAAAGGCTGCACATTAATGAATATATTTTAGCTACTTTTATAACTTTTAGAAAATAGTTTTAAATACTGTTTATTTGTGATAAAAATGGAATGAACTACCAAGAAAAGTAGTGAACTTATCAGGGAAGTGAGTGTCAGTTAAAGAATGTGGTGACTTCAGAGAACAAGGAACTCACCCACCAACAATTTCAGTCCTTGATGCACTCATGATTCATGGAAGAATACAGATTCTCCTTTCTCAAGGATATAGACAATGTCTATTTCAAAATTTTCTGTTGACTGTCACAGGTACTGGCTGACTTAAGCAGGTACTGACAAGGCCCCAAACAAGTTATATTATGTACTTGCAGCCTTGGCCTGAGTTGGCCCTGGTCACCACTGGCTATTACCAGAATGAACCTGCTAACAATCAGTCATTTTGTTTAAAGCAGGGAAAACTCACAGTAATAAAAATTCCAGAAGTATAAAAAAAAAAGAATGTGGCTAATCAGGAATTTAAACAAGACAGTAGTTGCCCTTAAACAGAAATTTGATTCATCACTAGCAAAGAAAACCTTGGTGTTAATTCCACACTACTTTTGAAAACTGTAGCATGTTTTATTTGAAAAACAAAATACAGAAAAAAATACCAGTACCTGTTAATGGATAAAAAAAAAAAGAACAAAACTCTTTTCCGTTTAAGTAGATAATTTTCTGACAATTAGATGGAAAATAAAAATATCATTAATGACTGAAATGATTTCTGTTTGCCTGCTCACACATTCTGAACATATGAAAAGTTGTGGGTTTTAAACTTTACTACTGAGTAATTTCTATTTTAAAAAAAATCTTAATTTGTGGCTTATTTCCCAGTCCATTATGAGACTTAGACCTTCAAAATTAAATTAATTTTGAATGAAAGACAAAAAGTTCTTGTGATGCTTAGCTTCCATATTTTATCCCTTCCACTACAGTATTGTCTGTCTTGTGGTTTTATCTGCAGATATGGAATTCATCTTTTTAATAAGTTAATGAACCTCAAAGTAATATCATACTTTCAAATTATTTCTCAACTCCAAAAGAGAATATTTTAGCATATATTTTGAAAATAACAAGACTTAAGCATCTGCCTGAGTACTTCGCTGAGTCCAGGAAATGTATTTTATATACAGAAGCTTGCAAAATGAAATTGAAATTTTCTTTCCACACGCATTCTGTTAATAATCATGCTAACATTTGGTTATTTTTAGAAATGTTCCTGCCAGAAAACACTGTCGCTGGAGTATTTTTGGAAACAGGATATAAAAAGAATGTGATCACAGCTACGGTACTTTTTAAAAATGTAACAATATACTTGGAATTTTTTACAGTATTTATCCTGCTCTATAAGTCACTGAACAGTATTAGTTCAGTGGAAAGACTCCATTTCTTACATAAACAACTACATTTTTACTCCTTGATTACAAAATAACTTTGGTTCCATGCAGACCAATACAAACTGTCACTGGAAGTTCCTCTTTGTTTTTTCTAAATAAGGCATCCTCTCTTTTTCTTCTTGTAGAAGAGAGAAAACAAGACAATATTTCACAATAAAAATTAATAGCATGTTTGACAACTGTTCTGTGTTCAAATTAACTAAGATAATTTCCGAGATACTGTGTTATTCATTTTTACAGGAATATTTTGTGTGGTCTTTCATGGCTGTGGGAAATATGATAATTCTCAGAATAGACTTACCAACCAGCCTGGGGAAAAAGAAAAGTCAGATTGTTCTTATATCAAAACTTCATAATGAGAAAAACAATCTGCACAATGAAAACAACCTCACAGCACCTTTGACCCAAATCTTATAGAGATTCTTAGTAGTAAGTATAAAAGAATTTTTCTCTGTCTCTTCATTTTTAGATGTGAGTAGACAGGGGAAGTCAGAAATACTATGGAAAATTTGTCTTCACATTATCAGACTCTGAAGAAATAAAAATAGCTGATAGCATTCAGTGACTGTGTCTGTTCATAGTCGTTGGACTTGCCTTGACTTCATGACATTTAGGTGGCAAGAAATTTGTTTGCACGAATGTCTGAGAAGTTGATCCCTTATGTCACAGCCCTGTACTTTTTGCTGTTTCCTTCCTGGGCGTTAAAAGGTGTTCAGTTTGGAGAAAGTTTTTTGAAGAGATACCTGCACGCATCTGAAAGTACAAACAGGGTACAAATACAGCGTGTCTCTGTGTGTACAGTTATATTTGCACATGTGTCAGTCCGCTTATTACTGACAGCCAAAGTAGAAAGCTTTCCCTGTTTCAGATGACTGCTTCATTAAGGGTCTTTCTTTATTCATCCTTTGTGCTCTTTCCTGTATTGAACACTCGCTATTTCCAAGTCCTTAGCTATAATTTCTGTCCAGAACAAACTCCTCACATCTTATGACAAATACTATGCCTCATCTAAAAGCTGTGACTGATTCCTAATAGTAATGTCCTTAATTGTTCCAAAGCTTAAGTCTGGAGGATAACACTATATGGTCAAATATCATGCTTGAGCATAAGCCATCAGAAGCAATATCTTAGTGGATGTCAGTTTATTTAGAATTAGGAGAGACTTAGCTAAAATTAAGATCCTTAGCTCACAAATGTTAGATGCCATACTCATTTCCAGAGCCTCTGTCATTACAGTTTCTGTAAGTGGAGAGAGCCACAGCTTCAGCTGGGTACATGCCAAACTCCCAGAGTATAATAGAAGAATAACAGTCAGGTGCTTGAATCTTTTCTAGGCCAACAGCAATGCTTTCCTGGAAGCTGGGGAACCAAAGAGGCTATTCTCCCTTTTTCTTTTTCTTTTTCTTTTTCTTTTCCTTTTTTTCTTTTAGGTATTTTTTTCTTTTTTACATTTCCCATCTACTCCACAGCTAGTGTAAAAAAAACCCTGGAAAATTCAGAATGTTAATGAAATATCATTCAGTCAAACTTTTCATGGCTTTTTTTCCCTCATACCCTGTTTAAATTAATTGTATCAGACTTCAGTAAGATTAACAAAGATTATTTCATATACTTCATTTTACTTTAAGAGTGATTCCCAGTATGGATAGCCTTTACTGTCAGCATTACTCACAGCTTCTTAACAATTAGAGTTACTGCATGCCTTGAAACTCCATCCATACCCTGTAAGCTTGGCTTGGCTTGCAGTGCAATTAAGTGTATTTCAAACATCATGACACTGCTTTCAGATTGAATTGTTACATCAGTCATCACACAGTTGGACCAGTTACTGATGCAAATTCAGGATGTAGAGGTATCAAGACACACATGGGAGGAGAGCAGAACAGAACTGCACTAATTAGAAAGGGGAACAGAAATGTTTCATGAATTTGTATCAAACTGAAAAGAGACCTTAAAATGAAATAAAAATGGGCAAAACTGGAAGTCAGTATTTCTAAAAGTAGAACACGGTTTACTTGGTTTTAAAACTTATTTTGAATAAAAGGTATATTAGAAAAGGGGCTCAACATGCAAAATAAAAGAGAATGTTTTATTTTAGATGGAAAAAATGAATTTGTGTGACCTTCATCTTTAACAAGAAAATAAAAGATTATCCTTCTATTGGTCCAAACAGACTTTTTGGTTCTGTTTTTTTCATTTCAGTCAGAGAACCATAGAGAAAATAATAAATTTTTTCACATAACTGTACATGGAAGACTCCCCACTGCTGTTTATAAGTCTTTCAAAAGTTCTTACCCACCTTTGTGAAACAGTTTGGGCTCTTCAGCTCAAAGGCACTGCATAATTGCAAAGCATTACTGTGTTTATGCTTTTACCCTCAGGATAGAAAACATAAGAAATTTTTGTGGCCTATGATTTCATTCCATACAGTGGTCTGCCTGAACTATTTCTGATGTTGTTTACAGCTGTAGGAACTGGAGCATAGTTGCCTTTTTTATAGAAGAAAACAGCTGAAGATTTTGTTTTCAGGGGATCTTTCTCAGTTTCTAGAGGCTTGTATACTGTAGCTTCTGAACTATGGAGTTATGCTCCATAAATAATCCACAATTTTTCCCCCATAGTAAAACCACGCTGATGATCTGCTTTCAGGAGTTTGTAATCACATTCCACCCCTGCTGTGAGGGCTTGAATCAGCCATTCAATACAGATATGGTTAGTTTACAGATATGGGGGTGGAGACTGGTGAGCAGAGGGGTCAATGAGGGGAGTTTATCTAGCAGTGGAATAGCCAGCAGGGACTGCATTATTCTGCCAAGTAAGGAGGGGAAAGCTGCATGACATGCTGCAAGCAGTCTTTCAGCGAAGACAGACACTTATGATCCAAATCCCAAAGATTACCTTTGCTTTGTCGCCTCGGTAAAGAGTGTGTGCGCAGAAAAGTAAGTAGAAAGCAAAGGGCCTGGGTTTATTAACCAAATTTAAAAGCTTGTCTCCATATTTTAGGTGAAAAAGCAAGACTCACTAGTTTCCCCAGAACCTACAATTGTTTTCATATAGGCCTCTGGTTTTAATTACTGGCTAAAGAAACAATAAAAATTTGGAGGGAAAATGTGTTCTTACATGTTTTCAAAAGTTAGAGTGAATGTCCTGAGCAGGAAAGGCCTGATGAGGGACACTAAATGTATGAAATAGGGTCATTCTCCACACTGAAGAGCAACTTCTAGTCATACAAGAGTGGTTTTACATGTATACTGTCAATCAGAAAGTGGTTTTAGCCTCAAGCAGACCTTAAGCTGGATGACCTCACAGTTTTCCAGTCCAGCCTGCTAAGGTTTCTCATCCTCTTTCTTAAAACCCTTTTCTCTCAAATATGAACAGAAGTATTGCTATCCATTTTCTGTGATTCACAGGTTCCTCTAATTTCAGGAATTCATTTGCTGAGGAATTATCTGGTACAGTACCTACCATAACCTTTTTCAGTTTTCCTGGGGAGCATTAATGAGTCACTTCTTTTAATTTCTTCCCTGCCTGGTATGGGCAGAGTAATTACAGTAATAATCTCCTTCATTCATTCTTTTTGGGGTGTTTTTTCCCCTCATCAGGTGTATTGAAAAAAATATTATTTTGCTCTATATGAAACAATAATCCTACTTCTCTCCCAAACACACTGCTGCTGCCAAGCTACAGAACTAGCCCCTAAACACCATGATGCTATCTAGTGTTTGATTAAGAATCTGTTTCATGTAGTCAGCCATTAGACAGTAGTATTTCAAAGAATTTTGCATGACCCATTTAATTCAGGCAAAAGACAGTGACCCGTGTAACTTTCAGATCAGGGTGCAAATACACGGTGCTTTTCACTATAAGTTGTGACCAGTATCAGAGTTACCAGTCATTACATCTACTTTCTTTTTGCTGAACAAAACTGGTCTGCATTATTGACAGTTTTATGTATACTGAGACTCTGTGAGAAAAGAATTCCAGAACCACCCCAACAGAGATAGATAGACACTACTTCTATAACTGTTTCAGAAGCTAATTTAAGTAGGATTTAATATTATCCCTGAACCTTGAGCTTGCTTTCCCCCTATGTTTTCACCAAGCAAAACTCTGTTGTGATTCCCTGAGATGCATAAAGGTTCAATATTCCATATGAATGACTTGGCTCATCTTGGCTTTAGCAGCCACTAGCAGTTGTACAACAAGTTTTAAGTATTTAAGTAGGACTATGAGAAATGAGTGTCAATCACCCAGTGAAACAAGCACCTGCATTGGTTTAGATATATACACTCAAACTGGTTGAGCTGCTTGTGAAAAATAACTTTAGGTGTTTCTTCCAACTGAATTTTCAGTTAAAGAAGTTGCTATTCACCTAAAATAATTTATTCTTTAAATGTATTTACTGTATATTGTTCTTCACATCTTTAAGTTTTAGGCTGTCAGTCAGTCAGTCAGATTTGTCTGTGGGGTTTATTTGCTTGCTTCTCCTGTCTGCAGCACTAGGCTAAGCACTCGAATGGAAAGCTCCTTTGAATGTGAGTTAGCTAGCCTGGCAGAGAGCATGAGCTGTGTTTTCACTGTCACTATTTTCTTTATAAGCAGTTGAATAAAATACTCCTATGTTCACTGTCCTTCACTGCTTTCCCAAAACTCCCTCTTCTGTGCCCTAAAAGGTGAATTACATTCTTCCAGTGAGGATCAAATTTGCTGTGTTGTACACAGGAAAAAAAAAAAAAAAAAGGTATGATCCCAAAGATATGGAACAAAAAGTTGTGACCCCAGAAGTCCAAGCAAACCACAGGAGAAGGGAAGGGTCACATGTCAAAAAAGGGTAACTCAAGTGCAGCTTCCAGTGTTTCCTTTCTTCCGTGGGGCTGAGCCTCCTTGTTCATTCTGTGGCAAAGATATGCCTACAGATATTTCTCTTTAATTGCTGAGGTTGAATAACTTCATAACATATGAGTAGCGTGAGATTCAGCAGGTCTGACACATTAGTATTAAAATGCAAATGTATAGCAATGAAAAACAACTGTATAGAAAGAGGAGACTTTTTCTTAGGGTTTGTGTTATCTGCCAGACAATATGGATTACACATTTTTGAGTGTGAATGGGACTATCTGCTTTTGCAAGGGCTCACTAATACTGAAACTAATGGTCTGTAAAGAAGTTCCACTGTGAGCACACTTGATTAGCTTTGGTCGTTATTTTCTTTTCTTTCTTGTATTAGATAGAAATAAGCACCAGCCTAAAACAGACTTCTCTCTCAGGTTTCAGATCTGTATGGCATTGCCTACCACTGAACTAAACAAAGCAGAAAACAAAGTGCCTCAGCACCTTCCAGGATGGAAACGTTGACTATATTTTTCTCTTTGCATCTGACAAGTACTTACAGTTGTTGCTCAGCCTGTCTTTACTGCTTTTGTCTGGAAACTCTGTGTTAGGGTTATACCTTGGCCTAATATGCAGGTAGGAATGTTTGTAAATCCTTGCTGAAAATAATAAATATAGTACAGTATAAAAACTCTGCTGTTAAAATGATGGCACTACCTGACAAAATAGTGGCTGTATCATAAAGGCTGCATGATAATTTTCAAACTGCCTGAAGAATGCAGAATGCAACAACATGATAAGAAGTGAGAGGAAACTGGAATTTTCATTATAGCTTTCAACATTCTTTCTAAGTCCTAACTTAGCTGCTGGAAATGTTTGCAAGTTGCACTGCCTTTAGATGCTGCTATTTAAATCAATAACTTTAAAATTGCCAACTTCCACAGAAAATGAATAGCATGTGACTAAAACAAGAAAGTTCATTTTCATAACTTAAAAAGAGGTATAAGTTTGGGTTAAAGTTTTCCACTTGAAATGCTAAAAAGAATAACTATAATATTCCAAAAAAAGACACAAAAAAGGACAGAGTTTCTAAAAAAAAAGGCAGCTTTTTCCTGTGTTATCATTACTAAATACTACAGATGGCAGTGCTTTGAAGAAAACTCCTGTCTTGTCTGATAATCACTACATGTCTTTTGTAGGGGGATTTTTGTATGCATTTTATTAACCTACTTTGTATTTAAGAGAAGCCCTTTTGAAATTAATTCAACCTAGTAATATCTGTCAAGAGGTTTTAGTTGTGGGGAGATTGTGCTATGTATACATATAGATGAATCCTTCTAATAGCTATTTGAATTACATAAAACTGATATTTAATTTCTAAAATATCCCATTTCTTTACAGATGTAATAGTTTTTGTTTCTTGAGCTCAGAAGGAGTGTTCTTTTATCTGTTTACAGGCTCTAAAGCTATCAGTGTGATGAAAACTTGCTGTGTTGGAGCTCCACTGAGCATGTTTTTTTCTATTTTCTTTTCTCTTAGCTGCAGTATGAGGCCATGACTCTTTTTCAGCTCTGAAAATATAGAAGTTTTCATTCAACACTCATTCATCCTGGCAAAAAAAAGGTTTTCAGCTTTAGACAATTAGATTATTGTAACTCAGTAATACTGTACACCTGAGGAGTAACTTATTTTTCAAACTTGCTAGTTTCACATATTTCTGAAACACTTCTGAGACTTCTGTAGTTTCACTGATTTTAAAAAAGATACCACACTTCTTGTGATTTTTCTTATCCAGACCTCTAAAACTCCTTGCCCCCTTTGCAGCATGCAGAAATCAGTTCCACACAAGTTCATCTTGGAAGTAGAAGCAAATGTAAGAAAATATTTCTATTTGCTGGCTATTGCAGTTGAATTTCTTCATATCATAGAAAGGGATATAGATATAAGCAATGAAAAGATATATTTTTCTTGTTCATTTCTATGTAGCTACTATCAATGGCTCTTAAAATATGCAAGATTCCCACACAAAATGCAAACCATAAGAGGGGTCATTTTGTGATTGCTTAATCACATGAATTAGACAAACACTTAGCTTGTATTAATTCGTCAAGCAAGATGCCATTATAATTAAAATAGCAGCTTTCATTTTTTAGGATTTTAAGCTTCGTTGTAGATTACCAGTTGAAAACTACCATTTTCAAAGGCCAATTAAAACTGCCTAATTACTGCATTTCACAGCAAGGAGCAAAGATAATACCACAGCTAATGTAAAACTGCTTCTTACAATCTCAATAGATCCCTTAAAAGCAAAGACTCATTGCCTAAACATGTCTTCTCAAAAACACTTCTGCCTTCTAGCAAAAAAAATTATATATATAACAGTAATGAAAGAATTGCATATGTCATGCACCAGGCAGCAGGTTACTTTTTGATTACTTTCTTCTTTGAATGTCATTAAAGTCACATATAACTTAATTGTATGCACAAATCTTGATTTTTTATTTATAGTAGTCATACTGCAGGTTTTCAAAAGGATAGATTATTTTTTGTTGTTTTAAAAAATTGTAGAATAGCCTTGGAATTCAAGATTTCTGATGGCTGCTTCTCTCTTCAGATTCCTATTCATAAAACTTAAACTAAGTCATCATCTACAACTGGAAAATATCAAGGTGTAAAATGCATCTCCCATGTCAATACTTGTCAAGTAACTAATCTGGAACAGTTTTCTTCAAGAAGGTGCAAGATCTACATAAGCGTTAGGTGTAGTTCTTGTTAGGTTAAGCTGTTATCAGCCAACATCCGACAAAGAAATGCTGACACTAATTTTCTATTTGGTTGTCTCTTGCTTCCTACATCCAGTAACCTATTACAAACCTACAGTGAAATAAACTGGTGGTGACATTTGGCACACACTGGTGTGTGATGATTCATGAAACCTCGACATCAAAAGGTATACAGAAAAAGCAATGCTTCTATTTCACTGAGAGTTCAATGGATGCAGACATTAAGCTATGTGTGGCTCTTACATACTGTAGTACTTTGTAAACATCATAGCTCTCCATTTCATTTAGGGAAGTTGTATGTGAGATACATATTTTTGATTAAATTGACATTCAATTGGATTTTTCTTTTCATGAAGCACCTTTAATAATAGACAAATATTCTTAATGTCAGTGGTATTTGACTACTGTTTAGCTGCTTTTCTTCATAATGCAATATTTTGAAAGGTTTGCTTTCTATGCAATATTTCATAAACATACTAAAACATGTACTTTGTCAAATACTGTGACTGCCTGAAAGAATCTTCCTTCCTGACAATCATTCATTTGACTATATTCCAGATAGTTCTTTATTGACTTAGTCTTTTTAAATATTATAGTTTTATATCTTTCTTTTTTTTCCATGATTTGTATTTTTGATGCAACATTTGTACTTTTCTCAGCTCAGAACCATTAATTATATTAATTATAGGACATACCATTGCACGCTATAATAAATGTAATATATAGTTTCAGAGACCAACTGAAAAGTGGTGCTTGCAAAAGTGTAAAAACACCATTGCAGACAGTCCATTCTCAATAGCTTTCACTTGACTAGCAAGATAAACATGAAAAAGGGAAGTATGACATACTAATAGTCCAGCCAACACACTCTTAATTTCATCTTGGTTGATAGGTATATACATGCATTAGTTTCTAGAACTGAGGTTTACTTAAGAGAAAATAACCAAAGTGGAAAGAAATGTGAAAGAAAGCAAGTGGACAGAGAAGGCAAGGAGAGAAGTGACAAGTGTACAGAGGGGAGCAGAGTAGGAAAATTACCAGTCACTCCGTGGCCAGCCAAAATAACAAAAAGACCAGCCAACACTGATTCTCAGTGATCTAATGCATTTCCATATACACATAGTACTATTTCATTTGATGTAGGAAATTCTCCACTCAGTCAAACGAAATCCTTTATGTGCATATACGTTTTCCTTCTTGGCTTGATACATTACACAAAACCTGTACAAGCTGGTGACAGAATACTTAAACAGCAGTAGCCTGGGAGCAGGTGTGTTAAAACTCCTGTCTAGTACAAACAACATCTTGCCAAGTAATGACAAGGGGATATAGCACAGTTTTGGGACCTGGTATAGCCCCTCAAAGAATCTGTGTTTCACCCACCCTTGGGCCTGTAATTGGTGCTTCTGTTCCATTTCACTTTGCTTTAGACTTGAACTCTTAGACCCCTGTTGTAATGACTCCGGCTGTTTAGGTAACACAAAAAAATATTGCCCCTGGTAGCAGTGTGGAGAAGTATGTGAAAATCTGAGAGATTTGCTCCATCTGTCCCGTTCCCCACCTCAGCAGAGTAGGTTTACTGGCAGTAAGCCATTACCTGGCCTTTGCCAATCCCAGATAAGACTGTGACTTAAAGACAGATGCTTTTCCCTTTCTCAAATCCTGTATCAGCCTTTGGCTGGGCCAAAGCAGCTGGTTTTCTGACTTTACTACTACTTAAGAGACATCTGTTTTCTAAGGCTTATCTGGTTCAGTAGCAGTTTTGTTGGGTTTCTTTATTGATAGCAAGTAAAGCTCCGTGGGACACATTGCATGAATGGTGTTGTGAAATAGCAATTTGTATTTGCAGCTGCTGTTTACTTATGTGCAGAGATCAATATTTGTTGTATTTTGCCCTCTTAATTCACAAAATATGAGTTCAGAATGTAATCTTTTACTATCTATTCCTCATAACAAATCAATGTTCCTATGTAATATCAGTCTCCGTAACTCAGACTTAAAGTCTTTGGCTTTGTAGGCTTTTTTTCCTTCCAGTCAAACAGATAAAAAGCTGAAGTTGCTATATTAGGAGGATGTAACATGGATTGAAACAGTAATCCAGGCTTTTTTTTTTTTTTTAATGGTTTAACTATCTTTTTCTATAATAAGCCAACCAAATACCACATATTCAATAACAACATGTATTTAAATGCTAAAGCAATGACCCTAACTCATCCAATAGAAAATCTGCAAATATCTCCAGCTTTCAGGGGAAAACTAAACCTGTTATCAAGGACTAGATAGTTATTAAGGCCTCCTTTAAAACCTGGTGACAATCTAATAGTTTATTTGAGCTCCAGATTAGAATGTCATTATACTTTGAAGAGATATCAAACCATCTATGTTTTACGTAAATATATTTTTCTTGAGACTACAATAACTTAACTTCTTGGCTTTCATATTTAGTCATGGTATTTCCTGTTCAAGTGTGCACTGCAAATGAGTGTGGAAAAATAAAATTTTCAGGAAGGATAAGAAGATGTAATAGTAAACACCACTCAAAAATATGTGATAACTTACTGAAATCCCTGCTACCATGCCTCTCTAGGTCAAAGACCCACGTGGCAGGCCAGTGCATGACAGTCCATGCTCATAACAGTGTCTGGATTATAAATATGTGATAAGAAAGTGGACTTATTGGCCACAGTCCTCTGTAAAGATGTTTGATAGCAAAACCCAGAGTAAGTGCTTCTCATGTTCAGTAGGCAGCTCCTGAGACCACCTTTTCCAGGCTGTAGCTGACTTCAGGGCTGACCATCAGGTAAATATTTTCCCCTCACAGCTGCAGCAATGCACACCTGTTATTAATAGAAGACAGACATCACAGGCAGAGTTTATTACTCATTTTCTCTCTGTTTATCCCAACCTTGTCTATTTTCATGCAGCTGTGGTAGCATTTAGATTCTCTAGTATCTTCCACAGCAAATTCGTCACTCCTAAAGAAAAGAGGCCACAAATACAAACATGGATCTGTCATCCTGGAGTTATAAACCACCAAGAATTTGTGTTGATGAATAATTCTGTGATAACAGAAGATATCCAAGCTATTTTGCTTAGTCTTTCTGGGCACTTTGGATGATATTCCTCCCACCTAACTTCAGGCATTTACAAATTAGCTGTCTAGATTCCTTCTATATGGAAACGAGTAGATGAATTGCACTTTGGAGGCACCAGTCTCTCTCCAGTGACTAAAAAGTGACACTGAGTTTGACTACCTGCTTACTCAACCAAATAAAACTATTTGAGATGAATCTCACTACTAGTATCTACTACTAGATTCTACTATAACTACTAGATCATAAATACAGAATATACGTATATAGATCTTACACAGTTCATGGATTGATTCCCCATAGCTGATTTGTGGGAAAAAAATAAATAAATAAAAAATGGCCCTGTAAGCCAGCAAAAAGACCTCCTTGATTAAGTCAGCTTTCTCCAGGGAATTTTCACATTATAAAATTTATTTGAGCAGCACGATGCAATGTCTTTCCCAGAACGGCTGCTTCCTCTAGTTGACACATGGAAGTTTATAACAGAGGAGAAAATATTTCAAGAGAGGTCAAGAAAACTGCAAAGATATATTCCCTCTGTGCATGCGTATGCTGTTTGCTTGGCACGTTTTTGGTTTGCTCTTTTTTCAAACAGGCATGTCTTGTTGAAAATGGCTGCAATTTTCTGAGCTTCATGATCAGTGAAATAACTGTATATAGTTACATGGCAGAAGCAAAGTAAGGTTTCAGTTGATTTAATTTATTTATGTCTCTCTTAATCCTATTTTATCCATTCAGTTTTATCACCTTCCTGTCTCTGCTGCTGTCTGTTATCACTCCAGCCCTTACCCTCCCACTGTCTGGCTATAACCACTATAACCTTTTTAATTCTGGCACTTAGCTGATCCTATCCTAAAAGCCTTTTATTCCCCAGTGAATGTAATCTGACCACTTAACATTTATATATCTGATCCTTTAGTCCATTCTCTCATTTTACAAAGATATTGAACCTCTTGTGTTTTCCTCTTCATTTTTTGTATATACGTCATATTTTCTGTGGACTGAAAGAGGCCTCAAGGCCAACAATAATTAGTAATCATATGTACCATTTCCAGCGTTTGCCTTAGATGTGATATTTATTTTATAACCAATATATCAACGATATTCTTTATTTTTTATTCACAGGTTTTTCTATCATCTCATGGAGATAGCTGCCTTCATGACAGAAGAGTTACTTGTCTTGTCATTATACTGTCACAGAGGATTCAATATCAAGACCTTCTGGGAAAGAGCTTTCAAGAGCAGGCTGAATTTGATGTCATGTACACTTCGATGGGTCACAGATGGCTTCATTTAACCTGATAGAATTATGCTGCTAGATAGCAAGTTCAAAATGAGACCATGCTACAGCCTCATGAATAGCCATGCTATGTGCACACTGTCACAAAACTTTTCCCCTACTCACTTACGAACCTCAAAATGCCATGGAGGAAAAAAGCAAGCATAGATGAACCATGTACTGTTAGTATGGTCAGGAAAGAATGGGGAAATGGACAGCTATCTGTCCCCATACAAAAAATCTACCAAGCATGAAGTAACAAAGAGAGAGTTAATAGTTCTTGGCTTATTATAATTTGGGGGAAATGTAAATTATCCCTTAGAAATCTTAATTTTTAGAGAGAACACAGTTAAAACGATATTTACTTAAAATACAACTTTTCAAAGTTATTTTGCAGGAGTAATCTAACCATCCTGACGTAACGTGAAATGTTACAAATGTACTGAAATGAGTAAATCTACAGATGTCTTCTTGGAAAGATTCAGAATCAGAAAATTATATACCTGAAGTTTTTAACCACTGAAGTACCCTTCTTTCTGGTTTTAATATTGTCTTTAAGATGTGAAGAAGAGTGTCTCAGGGCACTTAGTCAAATATTTGCACATTTTATATCAATTACCCATACATTTTAGGCACACATTCAAACACTTGACTACTTGATTATTATAAGTATTGTACATTCCAGATATCTGAGACACGCCAGATCCCTAATTGGAAGGAAGAAAATTATCTTGAGGCATGCTCTAACAAAACAATGAAAAATAGCCGAGGAACAATGCCCTTTCTGTGCTGCCTACAATGTCTTCCTGCTGTGTATACAAAAGTACAATAAACTTTTAAGCTGAACTAAGAGAAAAAACTTTCTGATACCTAGATACCTTAAAAGCCAAAGAGAAAACTTGCAATGTAAAAAGTGGCTTTATACCCAGCGGAGTCTACCTCTATGTTTACCCTTATTCCTCAACATAAACCAACGCTCTGCCCTTCTATGCGGTAATCTCCGTGAAAACAAACCAGCAAGGGGTCAAAAGCAGCAAAGGAATGAGGCACCTAAACTGCAAAGTAGTTTGGAAAACAAATCCAAACAGCACTCAAAAAAAAAAAAAAAAAAAAAAATCCTTACTGTGCTGCCATCCAAACTACCAAGCTGACTCACATTTTAAAACTAAATTCCGGAAATGCCTACAATTGACATAGCTGAGTAGTTCACAATGCTTGGCTCTCACCTGGCTTATATGGCTAGACTAGGATCCAAAATTGTGTGATTTCTTACACATGTTCTCCAAGGAACTCAACTTGAGAGATACTGAGAAAGCATATCTCATACACATTCACCTTTCAAGTAAAACATAACCCCCCTTCCTCATAAAGGGATGTGAAATTGTAACACAGTCCATTCCTTAACCAGTTTCAAATGTGTGGGGATTTTTTTTTTCCTTTTCTTTATATGACTATGACTAGAAAAGGAATAGGAAACGAGCCCCACTAATTTAGTGCCTAGGATAGTTTCTGAGGAGATCCACTTCTCTGTGCAGGTTTTAGAAATTTCCCAGTCCTTTAAACAGTCAGTCTTTGCTGTCTCCAGTTTATTTACTTTCTTAGTCTAATATCCAGACTACTAGATTGCAGCATCAGGTTCTGTCTCAGACCCATGATGTCCAGAATTTTTTATAATTAGTGGTGTGAGTTTGAATTTTTTGATGCAATAAGGAAATATTAAACCAAGATTTCTGTATTTATAGGCCAAATTTTCTGACTGTAATACTGAAGTTCTTCTTACAACTCTATTTCTTTAAGACTCAGGCACTTGTCTTCAGGAGAGGCATCAGGTAGCTTGACTCGGGGACAAGATTAACAGCTCAGTCACCCACCCAGTTGTTTTAACACTCAGCAGCTACATGCACAGCATGTTATTCTAAATGTCAATCTTACTCTAGCCATGAATTGCCTGTGAACTTAGGTTTCTAACACAGAATTCTTGCCTAGGAAGAAGGCCTTAAAAGTAATAGAACCAAGAAGTGAATTTATTTGAATTGGTCTTTTAATATTCATGACTTTGATCTTCCATTGTTTGCAAAATAATTTGCAATTCACTTTCCTTGCTAGTATTAATGTTATTTTCTTAGTAACTAATTAGGTTTCTTGTTGCTGTTCTGAGAAAGTTACATGCTTGACTTCCTGTAGTAGAAGATTGTATGGGTCATCCAAAATGTACACAAGTATTTTCAGAATTATTATAAGCTTACCAAGGAATTTCTTTTCTTAGAAGAGGTTGTATATTGTCCCAGTGGTTGCCCTGGAAAGAAAAAAGCTGGAAACTGGCACATTCATGGTTCGTTTAAATACAATTTATGTGACTTGTAGAAGTAGATATGTGCTATGTTGATAGTTTTGCAAATATTTCTTCAACATAAAACTAGAAAAAAACCCGACTCTAGTATAAACTACCCACACTTAATGCAGCTGGCTATTGAAATGGATACAGTGCAATGGCTCAAGATCCTTAAAGTTTCTGTTGTGTTATCACTACAAAGGGAGTACCACAATCAAGAGCATGCAAAACCTATTCCCATTGGACAGAAGCACAAGGACCCCAGCCTTGATGTGAATAGCCCTTTCCTCACTGTTTTGGAGTTTCTTAACTCCATATACTTCCATGTGCAACTGGATATTGTAATGATATTTTTTATCAGAATAATGATTATGTTGGTTATAGCAATATTTTTATCACTTCTTAAGCAGAATAGAAGTTTTCCTATACAAAAAGGTTTTTTAGGCCTATTTCTTAATAGGTCTATCACAGTATCCAAATACTATCTAATTAGATATTTTTCATTACTTCTGTTTCTTATTGTTTAGGTTACTGAGATACCGTTTGCTATAAATAGAACCTTGAAATCTTACGGATTTAGTGGCACTACAACCATAGCAGTGGGAGAATTGTGCCTCTATAGTTACCTATGCAATATTTGTTTTCTTTATGGCTAAAGGGTATTTTGTTACTCTTGTCAGCCTTTCCCACTGGTGAGAACTAGACTGTATTCCATCTTCCACATCATCCTGCACAGAATAGCTGTTGCAAGTCTCCCAGCATTTTTCATTTCATAGTTTCTGCAACCTTCAGTCTCCCACTTCTGAATGAAGAGGTTACAAATCAGAAGGTGTCCTCCTAAACAAAAAAAAAAAAAAATGTGCTTCAAACAGTTTAGGGAAGATGGGAGAGGAGTTGAAATGCTGAAAAAAAGGGACTGGAGCAACTGGAGTTTTTGTGCACAGGAGATTTGGGTATCATTTCTTCCACAGAGCTGCAGCTGAAGTGGAAGTCAGTCTACATTAAAGACAAGTTATAAGCCAATACAATAAAAACTTATGAAAGATGTGATTATACCTCTATATCTGGTGTGTATCTATCCCACTCTCAATTCTGCTGAAAAATCGTATCCCAGAAACCTTTTTGCAAGCTTTATGTGAACACTTTGTAGGAATTAAAGGCCTTCATGTTTCACAGCTTTTAAAAGCTCCACCCAGTCCATTTGAAATGTTTCATCGTATGGGAAGATCCCCACCACAGTCTTGATCACTCTGAGTGATTCCAGGTTCTGCAGATCCCCTGCCTCAGTCCTCAATTCTCCAGCTCAGCAAGGGAGAATCTGTTGCAAGCTACGCAGTTGTTTTTATTTCTAAGAATATGACTCCAGTTTTTTTCTCTCAAACTGAAGCCAATTCATTCTTCAATGTATTCCCATGTGAATGAATCACATTAATGATTCCCAGTTCTCTCTGGTCTAGGATACACATGAAACAATCAGCAAAAAAAAGCACCGGTAGCAAAACTTGTCTCAATTTATATCCTAACATGCAAAGAAGGAGCAATGCAATTGAACTAATCATAATGTGTAAGTTTCAGACAGAATCACCAAATTACTGTGCTGTGTAACTATAACATTAATTCTGTTCTTATTATTGCCTGGCTCGATGAGTAAAAACATTTTGAATGTATCAGATGATGCTCTCATTACAAGTAAAAATCTTTCTCCTGTTATACAGGGTGTGGCTCCAGATTGTACATTTTACACTTCTTTGAAATAAGAACAAATCACAGAATAGAAATAGAATGTAAATTGAAAGGAAAGAAACCATTTTCCTTTAGTTTTTCTTTGTTTGCATTTCACTTACTAGTAAAGAAGTTATTTTGCTCTTTTCTGCCTTGGATTCCGTTTCAGTTTCTTTTCACAGTTTCTTTCTAAATTTTGAAGAAGCCAGTCCCAATATCCTCACAATAAGTAATATTTCTGGATTTGCTTTTGTCTACATCATATACTACTGATATGGAAGGCATATGGGGGACCAAGTCCCTCTGGCTTTGCTGTGTGCCTTTTCATAAGGCACACTGCTTCTACCAAGATGTGCTTTGTCAAAACATGTTTTAAAGAACTAAATTATCTTCTCATTGCTCAGCAGGTATAACAGGATTCAGATTTCTTTCCAGAAGTAAAAGGTGTTCTCATACAATACTCTGTGTCAGAAATGAGAACTGCTTAGTAGAATAAAGCTTTAGACAAAAAGCTTCTTAATTAACATTACTATGTCAGGAACATAATACTATCACACCATCTCCAATTAGATTTTTAACAAATTGAAACTGATAAAGTCAACAGAGACTATGACAGTGATTAGCAAAGCACTGTGCAGAATTTAGTCACTGAGTATTATATATGTGAATCATTGAAGATAAAACCTCAAAGACATTTAACCAGAAAAAGAATATGTCAAAGGTAAGTATGAATAACATCTCTTCAGTGTGTTTTGAGCAAGTGTAGAAACAAATACAGTTTTCATATATAGAAACTGTTTACTGACAGCAGATTAATAGAATGTTGTCATTGATTTTCTTTCTCTTTAGATTACCTAAATATAAATGTAATTTAGTAAAAATAAATATTGCTTTTTTATTTAAAAAGCCTTTTTCTTTGGAAAGTACAGCTAAGGTCTGCTAGTAGTAAACCAGAAATTGCAAGCTATTGCATCATTAATCCCTGTATAACCATTTAAAGATCACAGTCATAATTGGTTTAGTACTGTTTTCCCATACTGTCTTAATGATTTACAACAGTTCCATTTTCCGGGACACTCCCATCTACCATTCAGTCAAAGTGGACTGCAGTTTATACAAAAAATGCAAGAATGAACCTTGGCAAAACTCCCCACATTCACTATATAGTGCATAAAACACTCATTATACTTTATACCCACATACTCATTTCTAAATTGTGTTTACCAGAAGGATACCTGAGCAAAACTCAAGTTCATTCCCAGTCCTCCCCTGTAGGCACCTACCGGCATCCTTTTCAGAGATGCCCAAGTCCCTGTTTTGTGTAGTCTGGGAGCTTCTGTGCTCAAGGAAGTATTAGGGCTTCCAATCAGATATTTTTGTCAAAAAATAATCAGAAAGTAGAAGGAGAAAAATCAGTCAGGCAATGGTTCTTCTGTCATTCATGAATCATAGAATCATAGAATAGTTA
>NW_009914398.1:0-24306 GCF_000696875.1 Nestor notabilis
AACCAATGGAAAAGGAGGAAGCCAGAAACCAGAATATACCAAGACACACACCTGACAAAGCAAACGCAGAGACAATGACAAGAAACAAACCATGCTAGCCAAATGAGCTGATGGGCTACCAAGAACCTACAGCTGCCACACTGAGGAAGATCCACCTGGACTTTGCAACTGGTGAGTCTGCAAACCCAGGGGCCCAGGACTGTGAGCCTGTACAGGCCATGGAGAGACGTGCAGGGGAAGGCGGAGCAAGGAGGAACAAGGAGGGGGCAGACAGAATGGGGTACAAAAGGGTCAAGCCACATGTAGAACTGGGCCGGTCAGCACGCTCATCTGGCTGAGCCCTGCAGCCTGTCCTGTCTTCTTACACCTTCTTATTAAAACTTTTCTTAACTCCCTGTCTGCATAATCTCACTCTGCCCCATGCGTGTGCTGCAAGTGGGGGTGCCTGTGTGTGTGCAGGTGGAATTTGGTGCCATCCCCGCAGTCAGACCAGGGGTGTAGGCACTCCTGTCTTGGGGTGTCAGAGACTGCAGTGAGTGGGAGGAATCCGGTGTGACCTACTGGAGCAGGCAGGGATCTTCAACCTCCAGCCACAGGGCAGGAACAGAGTGTGTCTCCAAACCAGCTACTGAGGGGCACCAGTGTGAGGTGAGTGAGGGGCTCCATGCTGATAGCTGCAAGAGCAGCAAGTGTTTGTATCCCCCCCAAAGTATCCCTGGTGTGCATGGGGTGAGCATCTGAAATCACCAGCGAACTTCCATCTGGACCAGCCAGTGAGCAGGACACCCTGGCTCGGGGCAGGGTGCCAGACAGCAGAGGGTCTGTACTTGGGGGATCTGTACATCCATGTGCTTATGACCCTGGAGAGTGCCTGCCCCGTGTGCACTGCACTAGTGACCTTCTGCCTGTGCCATGCCCAGAGAAGGAGGGTCTGGGCTGTCTGCCCTGTGGCCATGCAAGTCCTCTCTGGGATGCTGTGGATGCAGAGCATTCTCTGTGCCAGTGCCAGTGACCAGCCATGTCAGCGTCCTGTGCGTGTGTGTCTGTGTGTGCCACAGGGACACTGGCTCAGCTTCACTTCTGCAAATAGGAAAACATCACACTCACCCCCGAGCCTGGGCAGAGACCCTGTGTCCCCTGGTACCAGGCTGGGCTCCAGCAGCCAGGCAGGAGAGAGCCTGGGCTGGATCAGCTGGAGGAGGAGGCTACTTTTATGTCTGTTAACAAAGGGACTGAGCGCAACTTACCTTGATAGCCAGGAAGTAAGAAAGGAGTCTGAAGGAGTGCTGTTAAGCCCAGTAAAGGAGAAGAAGAATGTGCAAATATTTGTGCTTTTCTGGTTTAGTTTGCTAATACCTCAATCAGCACTTATATATTAATTTTAACTGCCAATTAATTTAGTTGAATTCCCCCAGTCAAGTCTGTTTTGCCTGTGATGGCAACCAGTCAGTGGTTATTTTGACCTGTTCTGCTTGACTGACTCATGCTCCCTATTCCTTCTCCCCCCCACCTTCCTGTCTTTCAAAGATAGGGGCAACAAGGAGTTCTTTGGGTGACTGACTCCCAGCTGAAGTCAGCCTACCACACTTACAGTCAGCAAGTGTAAAACTTATGGTTTTACTTGTCCAGATAAAATATACATGTATACCTAAAAAAATTAATATTACTGTAAACTCCTAGCAAGAAGTTTAAACCTCAGTGTTAACGTGTGTTATGGATCCTGGTCTGCTGGTTATTTTTACTATATCAAAAGTTCTGGTTTAACAAAGCACAGGCAAGTCTTTTTAATATGGTGCAATTCTTATATTCCATCAGTCAAATGGAAATATGTAAAATCCTTCTGAAGTGTCTAAGGAGGATAGGTCACAGTTTCAGTTCAGTCACAGATTAGTTCAAGAGACAATGCTAATAATACCGATAATAGTGGGGCAAAATTTTCACCATATTCAAGTGAAAACACTGCAAAACCAGAAAAAGCTTAAACAAACTAGAACAGTTGCTTACACTATTGTGCATATAAACTAACTAAGAAGAAATTAGCATACACGTTTGGGACAAACCATCATTATGATGATGAAGGATGATCACAAATGCAGAGAAATGAAAAAACATTTCTCCAAAGATAGATATTAAGAAATGGAGGGAGTAAAGCACACAGGTGCGTATTATGTACATACACACACAACTGAAACATCAAAGTATAGTAAACTCCCTAATGAAAATTGTATGGAAAGGCAGAGTTATTTGCCTGTGTCTGTATTAGTAGTAACCTAAAACCGCAATGGAAACAAAACAAAAAAACCTAGGTATTTTTGATTTGAAGGAAGATTTGTATGTTGCACATTTGGCACTCTGGCACAATCTTCCCCTGATGCTCATGAAGATGAAAATGGACAATTGCAGTGTCCTTTCTTGTTGTGCCAATCAACATTACAATTATCTAGCAATGAAGACAATTTTAATTTATCATTAATTAATGATGAAAATATAAGGGTATATAAATGCATTTATTTCTTTTCTTGGATAAAGTGATGTTGGTGTATAAGTAACTTACAGCTAAATTTAGCCTTGTTTTCTGAGACACTTCTGGGATTTACCCACCTAAGGTTAAAGACTGAAAATACCTTTTCTATGCCATCTTCGTCTATGTTCCCTGCCTGTTTGTAAGTGGATAGCATGGCTCTGTTTAAAGATTATATTTGTTGTAATAGCTTTCTTCAGAAATCTTTGTTTATAAACATTATAATTTGAGGAAGTATGTTGTATGTTTGGAGAAAGTGCTGCAGTGTGCAGTATGTCAGAGGGCTCTTACACTGAGAATGCTATCTGCTCATTGCTGGGAGCTCTGGCTGATTAAAACAAGACTGTTGTACCTTGCAGGTCCAGGGTGAGCCCTAGATCAGTCAATGATCTAATGCATAAATAGAAGGATCAGCATGGGTCTTTCATTAAGAAGCTGTCTGAAGTGTTAGCTGCTGCCCTAGCTACATGGCAATGTGCTGACAGCTAGAGCAATTGCCTAGGAACAGAAGGAAAAAAAATCGACTTAGACAAAGTCCCTGAACTGCATGGAGACCTCAGAATTTGAAGTTCTTAAAATACCAAGTTTGTAAGCAGAGTTCTCAGACTAAAAATAGGAAAGCTGAGTAACCAGGAATAAGTTACTTTGCCTTTTAAATCGTTGCTGAACAAGATCCCTTAGCAGCTGAGCAGGTTTCCATACAGTGTGTAGCCCATGCAAAGAAAATTGAGAATAAAAAGAAGAAACAAAGGGAAATAATTCATATTTAAGTTGGTCAGAAAGAAAGCCAAAAAACTCTCATTAACAGAGAATTTGAAGAGGAGCCTGACCCCCACAGAGTATGAGAAAAGGCAAATCTGGCCATCATTTCAAGTGCTAGAGGCATTTTTCTGAAGGTCGTGTAAAATAACTTTGCAAACCACTGGGTAGAAGGATGTGCCGTACTTAATATAAACCTTTGGTTGTTTCAAGTTTTCTAGCCTCCAGGCAATGGCAAATCTTTCTGTAACGACTTATGCAGGGTGAAACTGAGATCATACACAAGAGATAGTGGCTCTCACAAGGGAATGACTTATTTTCCATCATAACAATGATATTTCCTGCCTCTTTAAGCACATCTGTGGTGTCTAGATAGTATGGGAAATGGACATAGCAATAGACACTTCCTGCAGAATTGCATGTACAGTTCCTCTGCCTTAATTTTCTTAAGCACACTAAGCAGCCTTTAGCAATGTTTGGCTCCTAGACTTCTCTTAATAGGCTGACCTCTTTACATTTAAATAAGTCAGTTTGCTTAAAAGTAGGTGCTCCTTCTATCCAAAGTTCATCTAGTTCCTGTACCTTATAACAAAGTTACAAAAAAATTCAGTAAATGCAAACCATACATGAATATGATTTTTATTGAGATGCCAGTAGCTATTGCTATGTGACACATTAGGGAAGACATGCATAAAAGACATAAAATCTTAAATGCTTTTTTACCTCTCTGTAAAAGTTTAACCTGAAAATCAACACTCAGTACTCATCTGTCAAGCAGACATGACTAGTACAGATGAGAAAAGTGAGGAAGAGGAGGAAAATAATTTGGGGAAAGGGAGGATGACTAGCTGATTTGCAGGTATGCACCAGTTTTGACCACTGCCTTTGGCTGCTGGTAGGTAGAGTTTCTGGTGTGCCTAGACAGCTATAGCAAGGAATGACAGAGGATGCAGGAGGAAAAAAGCATGACTTCCAGGCAAAACAATCACCTGTAGCAAAATCTGTACTGTGTTTACAGGAGCAACAATCTTCTCCTCTTTGAAAGCGCTTTTCTTCTGGGGGAGAAAAAAAAAAAAAAAAAAAAGACCAGTCCATTTTCATCAAAATATTGAAAGACTTGGATCCTGCTGCACTCTTAGCAGAAATTTGAATGGCCAGGTAACACCAGTTTCTAAGGATATCTTCTTTCTGCCACATCTCTGTTAGAAGAAACATTTCTCTCTGATATTTAGCAGTGCTTGCATATCTACATTCTTTTCAAAGACAGGGCTAAAGCCTGTGTTAAATTATCTAGTTGCAGAGTTGAGAGTAATGGTAGGAGCTTCTGCTACAGCACCACCGTGTCCCCTGAGATAACTATTTCACAGCTTGATCTGCCATACGTATAAATGTTGCCTAATGTGGTCTTTTATTGCAGGCTTAGCAAACCTGAATGCATAGGAGGCATAAGCTTCCTAAGGGGTCTGCCTGCCCAGCACTTGTACTCTGTTCTCTGTATAGTATCACTCTACTCGAGATCATCTCAGAGACTTGTAAAGGCACAGTTCCCCATGTTTTCCCTCCCCACTCTGTGCTCAGCGGCAGTTCACAAAAGTTAGGAGGGCTGTGGAAGTAATTGATCTGATTCTGCTCCTGTTGCAATACCAGTCCATCTGACTGTACTGGAAGTAGAATCATAGTTGTAATAAAGATAGAAGAGAGGGAAAGTGACATGTTAGGAAAGCTAATCCTTTTACCAGCTTACGTAGAATAATTATGGAAAAGCATAGGTGGCTACAATGATCAAAAGTATAAGCTTTGTTTTATTTACACCTGTATCTGCAGGAGGAATCTGGATGTGTGAATAAAACTATATGTGAAGTTTGATGTCTTTATTTAAGTTTAGCTGTAGGAATTTTGTAATCTTAGTGTTCACATCATACCTAGATGAGGTATTAAATCAAATGTCTTGTCTAGTTTGCAGTTTTAATCAATTGTCTAGAGGGTCTTTGAATGTAATAATTGCATACCATCCTTTCACACTGGAAACAATGTGTTTGGGAATGAATATTTGAGATCTCCAGAATGTGTACTGAGAGAACACAGGAAATTGTAGAATCAATATCCCCTTTAAAACTAATGGTTTTGTTGGTTAATATTTTATACAGAGAAATAGTCATATTGCATAAGAGACCTGATGAAAAGCACATACCTCTTGTAAATTTAATGAATCAACCCAAAAACCTTTTATTGTCCGAAAATAACTTGAAGGATTTAAAAAAGTCTCTGAGCATGTGAAATTGGTATATAATATTTCAAGCTGAAAATAAAGGTAATAAAAGCATTTTTGGGACCTCTTTGCGGATGAACAGCTATTTGGAAGACATGGGATCCACCTGACTACGTGGGGCAAAGTTACCTTTGCCAACAGGCTGGTATAGCAGGTAGGAAGCTGGAGGGAGAGCTTTAAGCTAGGAATGATTGGGGAGGGAGAGCTTTAAGCTAGGAATGATTGGGGAGGGAGAGATTCCTCAACAAGTGAAGCTGTGGGTGGAGTACCTAAGGCAAAGGCCTGGTGTGAGGGGAGCAGAAGGGACATACTAATCGACAAAACTGAGCTGAAGTTCAATGTCTTTGAGCATAGGTGTGTAAAAAAGGAAGTGCCTGCAGAACAGCCTTGTGGAGGAAGCTCTCAAGCCAGTACTGTGGAATCAGCCACTTGGGTGCCTCTCTATGGTGGGTTGAGCCTGGCTGGATCTAAAGTGCCCAGCAAGCTGTTCTATCAATCCCATTCTTCAGCTGGACAGGAGGAGAAAAATACAACACAAAGTTCATGGGTTGAGATAAGGACAGAGAGTTCACTCACAAATTCCTGTCACAGGCAAAACAGGTTTGACTTGGGGAAACTAATTTAATATACTGACAATCAAATCAGAGTAGACTAATAAGAATTAAACCCAAATCTTTAAAAAAACCTTCCATGCACCCCTCCCTTCCTCCTATGTTGTACCTTCTCCTGCTAAGCAGCACAGGGGGACGGGGACTGGGGGTTGCAGTCAGTGCACCACAGCTTGTCTCTGCTGCTCCTTCCTCCTCAGGGGACATCTCCTCACACTCTTCCCCTGCTCCAGCGTGGGGTCCCTCCCACAGCAGTCCTTCACAACCTGCTTCAACATGGACCTTTCACATGAGTTGCAGTTCTTCATGAACTGCTTCAGGGTAGGTCCTTTCTGTTGGGTGCAGTCCTTCAGAAACAGGCTACTCTAGCATGGATCCCTCCCATGCGATACAGACCTTCAGGAGCAGACTGCTGCTGTGCAGGTCCCTGACAGGGTCACAAGTCCTGCAGCAAACCTGCTCCAGCACAGGCTCCTCTCTGCATGGGGCCACAGGTCCTGCCAGGAGCCTGCTCCGGTGAGAGCTTCCCATGGGTCACGGCCTCCTTTGGGCATCCCCCTGCTGTGGGATGGAGTACTCCATGTGCTGCAGGAGGAAATATGCTCCACTGTGGACCTCCCTGGGCTGCAGGGGCACAACTGCCACACCATGGGCTGCATCACAGGCTGCAGGGGAATCTCTGCTCCAGTGGCTGGAGCACTTCCTCCCTCCTTCTTCACTGACCTTGTCCACAGAGTTGTTTCTTTCACATATTCTCACTTCTCTCCTCCAGCTGCTGTTGTGCAGCAGTTTTTACCCCTTCTTAAACATGTTATGACAGAGTTGCTATCACCATTGCCAATGGGCTCAGGTTTGGCCAGTAAGTCCATCTTGGAGCCTTCTGGCAATGAATCCATGGGACGCTGGGGAAGCTTCTGGAAGCTTGCTGCATAAGCCACCCCTGTAGCCCGCCCTACTACCAAAACCTTGCCGCACAAGTCCAGTGCACTCTTTGAAATGCCTTTACTGAGTGCAGCATGGAGAACAAACAGGAGGAGTTAGAAGTCTGTGTACAGTCACAGGGTTACAGCCTCATTGGATTCAATGAAATGTGGTGGGACTGCACACACAGCTGGAGAGCTGTGATAGATGGATACAGGGTCCTTAGAAGGGAAGTCAAGGAGGAGGACTTGGTCTTTGAGTTGCCCTTTCCATGAGAGAGCAACTGGAGTGCACAGAGCTCTGTCTTGGGAGAGTTTGTGGTGAAGAGTAGCAGTCAGACCAACATGGTTGCTGTTGCAGTGAGCATCTGCTATAGACATCCTGACTGGGAAGAAGTAGTAGCTGAGATCTTCTTCAGATGACTGGAAGGGAGGAAAGAGCAGCGTAAAAAGCAGAACCATGGCACTGGGTTTCAGGAGAGCAGAGTTTGACCTTCTCAGGAATCTGCTTGCCCAATAACGTATTATACATTATTACAGCATTGCAGGCTTTCTGACATAGCCATGTAAATTCTTAAAAAAAAAAAAAAAGTATATATGGATAGCTAACAAGCTTATTGTAGGAGAGTATTTTCTGGATTTTTGAAAGAGAGAAACACTTATTTTGTAAGCAGTTTCGTCTTTATTTATAGTTAAATGTCAGAGACTGTGCTGATATGAATAAATATCAGTATATTCAAATGAATTACAGACATAATTCTCCACCATGGCACTCTCCATCCTGGCAGGAGACTTGGAATATCAGTGTAACACCTTTATTGTTTGCTTTCAAACCCTTCCTTAAAACTCTTTTTTAGAGCAATGCCCACAGTGCCATGGTTAAAACACCCATATGTGGTCTCTGCTGCCTATCACAATGATCAGTTCAGGCTTATTTTTTCCTCAAATTCCTCTGTGCATCTGTGCTCATCTTTTACTTCTTCCTCATGCTTGCATTGTAGGCTCTTCCAAGCAGGAAAAGTATTCATACTGGTCAGTTCTTTCATTTTGTATTTCTGTACTGTGTTTGTATGGGAGATCCTTGCCTTTTGATAATCCTAAAATAGTCTTGTCTAGATACAGTGACAGTACAGTTACTACTGCTGATGCTTTTGCTATTATTACTCTTTTTCCCTGCTGAGAATCTGATCTTTTTGTATAAAAATAGCTGTATTATTTGGCTAGAACTGTCTCTCTCTAAAAATAGATGACCTGTCAGGAATATTTTAATATTCAGCATGCCACACTCTGCTGTTCCACAGAATTCAAAACCAAACTACTGCCTCCTTGAATTCATTTTGTCACAGCTGGGAAGGTTTTTTGTGTATATCACTTTTTCAGTGCTTCATTTTTCTCTCTGTTTTAGGTGTGAGAGAAAGAAAATCTCTAACTACTCAAATTAGTCTAATTTTTTAATGAATTTAGTACTAATCAAGTTAATATGACTATTCAGGAAAAACAAATGCAATCTGGCCTCACTAGAATGAAAATCCCTGACACTAATCTAGATGTTTCACTGCCAGAAGATGACAATAGATTTACAGTTACAGAAGAGATTACATCAATTTCCTGTTGTATATTTTCTGTTGTTTTCCTCCATTTTTTCCTTACAAGTATCATCTAGTCATAAAATCTAATATATGCTCAGTAGTCTTTAGTCTGGCAATAGAAAATATATGATCAGTCCCACTGTGGTTTTGCAGATCAGACACTGTCTTTCTACTATGCCATGAAACAAGGCTGCAGCTCTCAGGCATCCCATAGAAACTCTATTTGGCTTTTCTCCAGGTGAGAGATAGCAGCTGGCTAGAGGACTGAGGAAATATAGTAAAAATAAAATAAACTCAGGATTTAATACTTATATGCACAATACATTAGAGAATTTAATCTTTACTGAAAATTTTAAGAGAAAATTCATATTCAGTTCCCATCCTGTTTCCTCTACTTCATTTTTTATGGCTCTCTTGAAATGATGGAACTCCAAATTTCATTTCTGCAGTAAATTCCTATTATATAAAAATCACTATTGTGTCAGTAGTGATTTCAGGCTGCTTTTGTAATCTCTTAAAGCATGTCAATGGAGGTGTGCTCTAGTACCAGCAGGTTTTGTTTATCATAATCCAGGGACATATTCTGATAAGAGATATCTGATCAATTAACCAGGCAGACTGTCTTTCCTTAGAGTAAACATTCCAATTTTCATATCAACATCAAAAATAAGGCAATTTTTCTTTTCTTTTTTTTTACTTTTTGCAGTGGGAAAGATTATGATTTTCAGCTGAAATGTGAGAAATTAGAGAAAACAAAGAAATCCAACATATATTTAAAATAAAACAAATAATAGTTTAAAAATCAGTCCCTTACTCAACTACTTCAGTGAGTTTTCATTAACTTAATAATATGTACATCCTATTTGTTAAATATAATAGAGTAACTGTTTATTTCCACTTTTTCTCACATCTTTTCTCATTGTTATAATGGATACCATTAAATATCCAATCCTATTCTAAGCTAATTTGCATCAAGCTTAATGTGATTTGGAACCTTTAAGGATTATGGATATATTTGATTTCTCGTTAGTTTCTGACAATCAAAATGTGCAAAAGAAAAGGATCGCTATTACTGTAAAAATATATTTAGTGGCTTTCTTTCTAACACCCTTTTGTCTTAAGGGGAAGAAGGGAAGCAGCTGAAGTCTTTATCAAATAAGTTAAAACCTACTCCATACTTGGATTTTCTAAGCAAAAGTTATCAAGACAAAGAGAGAAATATCCACCCAGGTCAATATTTTAAGTTTTCTATTACACTGAGTGTCCAATCTCCCTTAATTTCTTAATCTCAGTTGCAATCACTGAGTAGCAGAAGAAATGCTCTGAAAAATGAAAGCATCCTTTTAAGACATTTATTTCCTAGACTTACTTTTTTGTTGCTGTTGTGCTTCCCCCCGCCCCCCTCCTTCTTTGTTTCTTTGTTGTTGTTGGTTTTCTTCTCCAGGTGCTTCTTCTATGCTTGTCACTCTTCCAAATGAGTGGAAGAGTGGACAATGCACTCTTCCAAATGAGTGAAAGAGTAGACAATGAGTGAGCTCTGAAATAATCTTGCTCTCAGTTATGCCAGAACAGCATGCATTGGGATCACTTCAACCTAAGAGAGAACAAAGCCATCCCTAAACATCAAAGTGAGTGATTTCTAAGGTGCTGTTTGTCCTCTGTGGAAATAATTTCACACCCCACTTTCTCCTGTCTAAAAGAGATTAAGAGAGTTCCATTTTTACATATCATGTCATTACACTAAAGTGCACCACACTGACTCAGCCCTATTCTACTTAACAAAGTGAGACCCTTTGAGGACTTATTTCTATAAATAAAATGCTTTGCATGATTCAAATAAAATGAGTGACTAAAATGTCTCCAGGAACACCATAATTTTCTAGAACAATTCTTACAGAGCAGAAGATAACAGAATTATTTTTCCCCTCCTGTATTTGAAGCAACTGGGATACCTTGAAGTATACTTAAACTTTAAAGCTTGATAATAGGGAAGCTATTTTAATTTTGTAAAATGAATCAGTTAATGCAGAATACCTTCTTCAAAATGCTAGCAACCCTGATAAAGAACTAAGTTGTTATAATCAGGTAGTTGTTAAAGTAATATCTTAGCTCTTTTCTTTAAATCAGTTTCATTACTCAGATCTATGATCTACGAAGTCTGTACCAGCTAGTAAAGTACAATTCATCCTAAATTAAAATAATGTTTTTCTTTGACAAGAAAATACAATGTTCTTTGTCATGCAATGAATTGTATGGATATACTTGTCAGTATAAATTTTTAGGCAACAGTAATAAACTATTCTATCATTCATTTCATTGCTGAAGAAAATAATCTTTTCTTACTCATACTGATGCAGCATTTCCATTACTCCTTAAGAAAGACTTGACAATACTTCAAACTGAGTGTTATTAGAAAACATTCTATTACTGTTCAGTAAATATATTACTTTCTTTTTCATTATACTTACCACTTTCCAAAGAAGGACTTGCTTTGATTACACTGGTCTGCTCTGGCATAGGAGCAGCCTACTTCAGAAATCTGTCCATACATAAGAGTAAGTGGCTTTCCATGAAAGCACAGTAACATTGCAGTGGCACAGTTTACAATATTTCTCTCACTGTTTCTCTCCAGTTCTAGCACCCTAAAAATGGTCAAAATAAAGCAGATGCATAATTATATTTCTAATAAGCATGTAGTAGTCAACTTGCTATAATTGTAAAACTCTTCTAATTTTTCTTTATAGAAGTTATGACATGTGCTTTTATTGTAGTTTCTTCTCGGTTCTGATTAGACAAGAAAGCCCCCAGACTATTTTTTCACTGTTCAGATTTCAGAGGTTTTGATTATAATTAACAATATATTTAACATTTTACGCTGGAAATATTCTGTGCTGTGTAATAGTGCCCATTCAAGCCCCTGAGAAGGCACTATGCTCTGAGCTGAACTTTATCTGCAATTCTCCTTCAGGTAACAATGACAAACATTTGAGTCTCTGATGAAGACATAGTATGCAAAACTGATGCCTGATGCCATAATTAAGGCTTCAGAGTAACATATGTGACCCACAAATTTGATACGGTTGTGTTAGTCATATATTTAGGAAGTTGTAACTTATGAACATGAATTTAAATTCCAGTTGGTCTGGAAATATGCAGAATAATATTTTAGATTAGTGGATCTATGTTTTTGCTTTATTCTGTTTCATGTTTGTTGCATGGATGGTAAAAGAGTGCCAGAGACTCAGGAAAAAACTGGAAAAAAAAAAAGCACCCTACTGTGAAATTCTGCACATATGTCACCTTCCTCTCCAGTAAGACTTTTTGTGCTACACTGATCAATATATTATTTTCTCTGTTGTACCTTTCTTCCCGGAACATGAGTAGAAAGTAGAAGAGAAATCAGTAAAATTTAAGTTTTGTTCTTGTTCTCCTGCAAGCCAAAATTTAAAATGGATAATCAATATTGAGTGCTGCTGTTCAGAGTGACAGGGATGTTCTCAGTTTTTAAAAAAAAGAGATCAAGGGAGCAAAAGTCATGGCCTCAGGATAGTGGTTGGTCCAAGGGAATATAAATTTAAGAGTTAAAGAATTGTCTGTGTTAAGGCTTTGAAACTCAACATCAGATTGCAGAGGGTGATCTCAGGCCTTGTTGATACTGACATTTATTTGCTTCTTTGTTTTGTTATAAGTCCCTAGTATGGCCAGGCTATATTCCAGCATCCTGAAGGGAATGATGCAGCAAAGCAGAATAGCAAAAGGACTTATGCGTTTCGGTTGGATATCCTTTAACACAGAACCTATATGCGCCCTTTTGTATAGAGGGTTTTGTCTATTTTAACATAAAGTACAGCTTTGACTGCTGTGCTTTTTTCTAGCTCTTGATTTTTCTAAGTAGTGACAAAGCTACAAAACAAGTAAGGAAGAATTTCATCCTTTCTGTAGAAGCATCTTTGATTCTAGACAGGTCCATCACTCCAGACCAAGGGAACTGCAGAAGGGACTGGTGCTCAGACAGTAAGAATTCTATTATATAGTATCACTATTCAGATAATGTATCTCACAGAGCTGCAGCTTTCTTAGATTTTTTAGATTACATATTTTTCAGTGTTTGGATTATGTCTTTTTTCTTCAGAAAAATATCCCAGACTTCAGGTCTGCTTCTGTGTTAGGAAAATGCTTAGCATATTTGAGTTCATTAAATAATAAAAATAATCAGAAGTATGGTGTTCTTCTTGTACGTTTTTGGTAGATCATTCTATAAGCTTTTCAAGAGAGTTCTCCTAGCCTGGTATACAGAAAATTTTCATTGGTTGTGTGAGAAAGGCAGGTAAATGTTTATCACGATTTGACAGAAAATACCTGTCTTAAGAGCTTAAGAGTTACTTTGGAGTCAACACAAAAGATATATTCACAACTCCTATAAAAGAAAAGATTAAAAATGGTAGCATTATTTGGGAGCACTAGTTTGATTTCATACATCTTAGAGTGTACTTCCTTATGGAATGCATTATCAGAGACATGGGGAAATGCTTAGGATGTGGAGCTCCAGGCGTTCTTACAGTGTCACAGCAGTAAATTAATGCCATCAAGAACTGACACTGATATAATCACATATAACTTGCTCCTTCAAGTACTATGCCAATTACCTGTGCAGTTTACAATTAAGATTAAAAAGCAAAGATGATTCTTTGTGTTATGAGTTAAAAGGTGGGGACTTATGAATAGAGGAAGCAGGAAAGTGCTAAAAAACAAAGCCGCATTTCAGTGTGGTAATATTACTTTTGTTTTTCAGAGAAAGTATTATCTTTCATGTCTTTCAGTTAAAGAAAAATGGATTAGAAAAAAGTGTATGGAAGAATGAGGGAACAAACATAAATAAAAAGCTGCAGCATTCGGATAAGAAATAATGACATAATTGCACATCTAAATACATCTAAACCAAGAAATGTAATAGATTAAAATTCTTTCAAACTTATCTTTGACACCATTGGGAAAATGAAAAAAACCAGACAAAAATTAATGTCATTCAAGCAAACAGTAACAACATGGAACAAATAAACATTCATATCAAGGAGATCATCTGAAAAAATGGTCTTTCTACAGGTCAGATTTCTCTATTTCAAAGTACAAAGTTAGTTATAACAATTACAACTAATGAGTTGTTAGCTAGTAATCAGATGAAAAATTGGAGTAAATACTGCAAAACCCGTAATGACTATATTCTTTGCTTTATAACTTAATAAGCAACTGGAAAACATAATAAATGCATATAGAATTATCTTTGGATTGAATATCCTATCTATCTGAGCTAAAATACATTCAATCAAGATTCATTAAAGTTACTTATTCTCTGTATAAGTTCAGGTACAGTAAAAGTAGAGTATTATTTCAAATTTCTTGTATTACCTTTTTTTTCTAATTCATTTCAGTTTCTATTTAAGACAAAAAACAGTCCAGATCTTAGTTACTTACTTATTACTGAATCTGGTTACTATGCTTTTGTTGTTAATGTTAATGATAAAAAACCCCAAACATGTTAAAATAATTTCTAAAATGAAAGTAGATGAGAAACCATATACTGTTTTCTGAACAGATTCCTGTTTTTTTCATAGGTCAAAATGAATGTAATCTAGAACGTTGTCTACATACACTGAGTACAATTAAGGAGCCAAAACACAAGAGACTACTATCAGACTTGTGTACAGTGGCATACACCAGCATCTATACTCAAATAGTTCAGAAAGGTTTCAATAACACTGTGCTGTACACCTGTACAACACAGGAACTGGTTCTTGTATTACCTACCATCAGGATTTAAAATTATAAGGTTGAAAATAGATGAAAAATATGATAACTCTTAGAAAAGTCATACGAAGCTTAGTTTCCTATTTTTGATCTTTTACATCTATACTATTGGAGAACAGCTTCAATTACACTTCATTTCTATCAAATTAGTCTGAGTGAAGAAAAGAAGACAGAAAGATGATCTTTTGAACTCTGAAAGTTTCTTTACTACATAACTGAAGCTGTAATATCATTATATATATAGTAACTTATAATAAACAAAAACGGGCTGGAAAAAAACCATTAGTAATAAACTTGCATATTTTATGAAAAGGCCACTTCTGTGAAGGTGCTGAATTGATATTTTGTGAAAGAATGTGCCTACTAAAATCAACTCAATATCTTGTTTAGTCTCGGTGATAGCCGGGGAAGTTTTTAGGATGAAAAGATAATTTAAAAAATCTGGGTGATTCATAAGTTTGTGAGTTTTTCCATGTCTTTCTTAAGGCTTAGTAGACTGCACAGTTGAACAGCAGACATAGTACAAAAACCCGCTTCCTTTTTTTAAAATACTTAAGAGAAAGTGCTTGAAACAGAACTTTAGGCATGTATACTACCAAGTAAAACAGGCCCAGGGAGTTTTCTGGCTAATTCTCACAACCTAGCTGTACCCACAATAATTAGGAACTGGTTTGGGTCTCTCCTGAGCCTCATGTAATGGTCCTAAGGCATGGTTGCAATTTTTTTGTATGTTTTCTTTTCTTTTTTTAAGATCCATAATACCCGAAATGATGTAAATGTGGGAATCATATAATCTTAGCATTATTTCCGTGATTCTGTAGAATGCAGAGACTTGGTCAATGATAGCCCTTTTTGTTGCTCCAAGGCCCACCAGGGCAATAATTTAATTGATTTCTAGGTTCCTGCCCCGAGATGTTGCATTCGTATGCATGGTGGCCTATTGGAAAAAGCAAAAATATACTGCTAAAGGACCATGGACTGATGAAGGTGCCTAATGTGGTGCGGTTTCATACACACTGCCTGTTGGAATGATCTGCTGCACTTTCCTAAACTGGACTTCACAGAATCACAGCATTCCTTAGGTTGGAAGTGAACCTCTTGAGATATAGTCTAAACACACTGCTCAAGCAGGGTCAGCAAAAGCAGGTTACCCAGGACTGTGTCTAGTCATGTTTGGAATAAATCCAAGGACTGACAGTCTAAAATCTCTCTGGGCAACTTGTGCTAATGTTTAACCACCCTCAAAACAAAAAAAAAATAATAAAAAAAAGAAAATAAGAAAAAAAAAAAGAAAAAAGTGCTTTCTTGTGTTCAGATGGAATTTCCTGCATTTTCGATTTGTGCTTATTGCTACTTTTTTTCCCAGTGAAAAAAATCTGGCTCCATCTTCTTTGCTCTGTCCCTTTGTTAAGAAGATCTCCTGACAAGCCTTTTCTCTGGGCCAAGCAGTCCCAGCTCTCTCAGCCTTTCGTTATGAGACATGCTCCTATCTACCAGCCAGCATCGTGGCTCTTTTCTGGAATTGCTCCCTGGTTTTGGGGAGCCCAGTATTCCAGAGGTGCTGTGATTCCTCTGCTGTGTAGAGAGAAACACTCTAACTGCCGGTCATGCTCTTCCTAATGTAGCACAGTGTGCTGGTGGCTGCCTTTGCCAAGAGAACACTTTGCTGGCTCATAGTCAACTTTTTGCCAGCCAGGACTCCAAGTGCTTTCTTTGCAACCCTGCAAAGAATGGATCTGCCTCCAGCATGTGCCAGTGCCCAGAGTTTTTCTTCTCCGCTTTTTGGACTTCATGAGCTTCCTGTCAGCCCATTTCTCCAGCCTTTTATGGTCCTCCCAAATCAGCACAAATATCTTGTCAATAGACACTCCTCCTTGATTTGCATTATCTGTCTCCCCAAAATGCTAGCTGACACGGATCAAAACTATGCCTGGAAATAAGGTAATAGTGAAGCAATATGCATGATTAGATGCTTATGGTTTGAGTACACTGTCGTGGTTTAAGCCCAGCTGGCAACTTGGAACCACGCAGCCGCTCGCTCACTCCTCCCCTTTTCATTCCTCACCCCGGGAGGAGAATCGAAGGAATGTAACTCCCACGAGTTGAGATAACAGCTCTCCAGAAAAAAGGGAAAAAAAAAAACCACTACTGCTACCAATAATAATGAAAAGAGGAATAACAAGGGAAAAGGACACAACCGCTCACCACCCGCCGACCGATACCCAGCCCGACCCAAGCAGCGATCTGGGCCTTCCGGGTAACTCCCCCCAGTTTCTATACTGGGCATGACGTGCTGGGGTATGGAATAGCCCTTTGGCCAGTTTGGGTCAGGTGTCCTGTCTCTGCTTCCTCCTGGCTTCCCCTCCTCTCTGGCAAAGCATGAGACTGAGAAAGTCCTTGGTCAGAGTAAACATTACTTAGGAACAACTAAAAACATCGGTGTTATCAGCATTGTTCCCAGGCTGAAAGTCAAAAAACATAGCACTGCACCAGCTACTAAGAAGGAGAAAAAATGACTGCTGTAGCTGAACCCAGGACAGTACACTCTTCAGCCATCCCTGCCTAATGAAGGTACTGATTAATTTTTTCCTGTTAAGAAATAGTCATGTTGTATAGTTTGTAAGCTACTCTACTGTGTAGTAGAAAGAATTTCTTAAAGCTATAGTACACATACCTAGAGGATAAATGTTTTTCTTTAAGTAACACTGAAGGTTTTCTCTCCCAATCCTCCCACCAGTGACCTCAACTCCCCCAATTCTATTTTATATTACTAAAACACTAGAGTACTGTTTAGCCTGTGTGCTAAAAAGTCAGTTTCCACCATGACTGACAAAAATTCCAGTCAAATCCCAATGATTTTAATAAAACCAACTGGGAAATAAACTGATTTGCAGAAGTAGTCAGCTAACAAGGGAATGTGGAAATACTTACAACTGCAAACATGACAATGAAAGATTGATCAGAAGCAATTGCAAAATCAACCTAGAGATAATGGTGACAGCGTTATGTGAACGAACTGTTTTTTTTTCAGTTTAAACTCTTGAGCTTAGATAACTGATGTACACATTCGTTTATTTGACATTCAGATAGATGTTTTTCCAAATTAATAGAGTACTTTCATGTCCAATTATCTAAACTGTGCCTAGAATTATTTGCATCAGCAAAAGGGCTATCTTAAAATGGCCAGGCTAAAACACATTCTACAAATTTAATATCAAAATCAATATCTAAGAATGCAATATTTTGGCTTGATAAAAGTCTGTGATACATACAAAGCTTCAAAGGAGCTTGCAAAATTTGATTTCCTCTGACTGCTGAGTACTTCTGTGCTTCTGCATGCATAATGAAGATGAATATAAAATTTAAAAACCCACACAGAATTAAACAGTAGACACAGAATTAAACACTAGAAGGAAAGCCCTCTTTTGGCTGAGATTAATAATGGACCATAAGCATTCCAATAAGTCAGGAAATGAATTTGGCTGACATTTTAAGTGCAGTAAGTTGGATATCTCCACTTGCATGAGTTCAAAAGCCAGGAAGGCACTGATTTATTTTTCGTTGTTAAGAAATAGTCATAGTATATAGTCTAGCTGATTTTCCATTGTGCAGACAAATAGGAAAAAGTATCTAATATGACAGGTTAGGAGAAGAAGGGTGATTACACTGAAGCGCAAGACTGGAGAGCACATGAGAAATGACTAGCCCAAGCCTTTGAAGCAAATGATATGAAACAATCTGCAAAGGAGAGTGCCACCCTGTCATGGAAGCAAGCCTGATTCTGATTCATAAAACATGTAGGTGTCAGTTTTATGCTACAATTGCTTGATTAATTTAAATTTATTTGTAATACAGGGAGAAAGAACAGAATCAAGTAATAAAAAGTAATAAAACCACAGAACCTCCGATGCTCTTTGCTTTGCACAGACACTGATAAGGTACACATGCCATGAAGCTGTGCCACTCACATGTGTTGAAAGCATTTATGACACACAGTTGTGGAAATCTGATTCATATTCTGAGCAAGATTCTGATACAATAATTGCTTTATGATTAATACTGAACCAGTAGTTTTAAACACTCACATATATATAAATTTTGCAGAATCAGTGCATCATGGTTCTGCATGCTGAAATGAAATGTTAAAATACACTAAAATACAAAGATGATTGTAATAGTTGAAGGACTGAAATTTCACTAGCAGAACATAACATGAACCCTACCAGTTTTTTATGACATTGAAGTATCAGAATATGAGAGGTTTGCATAGTTTTTAAAGGAAGCTTCATATGAGAGTTTTCTGCATAAATTCGTACTTGCAGCATGAAGGAAACTACAGGTGATGTTATATTAGAAACTGCTTTGGATAAAACTGTCAACCACAAGGCTGTAGTAGCAAAGAGAGCATTGAAAATGTGCCCAGCCCAAAATGTTGAATTCTTCTCTGTGATGAATAAAGCTTTACATAATGTATGGGATTTTATAAATACACAGAAATATACAAAACCTAGCTCAGGCACACTAGGACAAGCAGAAACATATCAAAACCAAATGAACAGTAACAATGAAAGGTAAATGAAAAATGTGGTGAGAGAAGCAAAAGAAAAATATTTTAAATAGCCTTTAAAATGTGGTTTTGCTTCTTTTTAAAAAGAGAACATATTCTCTGATAAAAGCAATATGAAGCACATTGCATTGTTTTGGTTGACTTGAAGTGCCATGCTGTAGCATGGACTGCTCTTTACTTACAAAAATGCAGCAGCCATTCTGAATGCTGCTTACTGACAAGCACTCAGCATGATATTCCACTGGCATGGTATTCTTCCATCTCACTCAGGCAAAATTGGAAATCCATAAATATTTCTGAACAAACTGTTTATCAATTTTTTCCCTTTTCTCCACTTTGGATTTGTTCACAGCTGTATTGTAAAAATTATGGGAAGTGTCGTTGAAAGATTTTTAATATTTTCCTAAGTAATAAATCAAAATCTTTCACAGACTTGTACCAAAATTTTCAGTTTGTTGTACTGTTGCATATTTGGGGTCCTTAAGAGCTGATTTATGTGCTATGATTTTGCTGCAGCAAATATCTTTAAAATACTTCAGCACATGAAGAATTCCACTTTGGCCACAGAGTCTGCATTTGGAGTTATGGTTGCCTCCAAAAAATACATTGAATATTGGGAGGAGCATTAAATAAAAAAACAATTTGTGTGTGTGTGTGTGTGTGTGTGTGTGTGTGTTCAATAGACAAACAGCATGTGTAGGTTTGTATTTCTAAAGAGCAGCTTTAAATAATCGGAGCAATAGTTCTGCAGCAGCAATGGTCTAAAGATTATTACATAGAGGTAAAATGGAAACTATACATCTTCTATTAAGCAACCAGATTATATGGAGGAACACAGGTGAGCTTTCAGGTGACTTGCATAGCATTTCCAGGTCATTGTTCTGGTTATTTTACCAGAAACACTAGTGCTTTTGTGGCCATTCTGATAGTGACAATACTTCAGAATCTTAACAATTATTCAGAGAGAAATTTTATGTTCATTTGTTCATGTACAGTAAAAACACAATAGATTTAATTTACTTTACCTGTCTGAACAACAATCTGGGGAATGTTTTGCCATACCTTTTATGACTTTTAATTCTAACAAAAGACTCTCCAGAAGTTTTGCATTTCTGCCACGTTATGAAAAGGAACTCCAGTATTTCAATTGTTTTAATAAGTTGTTGTTGGACAATTAGCAACAGAATTGTTTTTCCTTTGTAGTCTGGGTTTACAGTGAACTTGACATACCATACTCAGCAAGAATAAACAGATGTGATTGTCAGTGGTACTTGTCCCTAAGGAGAATCTTATTATGTGCAGAAGTTGGGACTGTACCACACTATGTCTTTCTTTCTGTTATGAAAGTGTATAACCTTATATTCTCTGTTGGTCCTTAAAAAATGTGAATTAGTATTTCTTCAAACATGTGCATGGAAGGTTAGTGCTACGCTACCCTGTTTTTTTGGTTGTTTTTTTTTTTTTGATTGATTGTATTCACTTTTCAACTGGAGCACACCATTTGTTCTATAACTCAGAAGTCACCAGAAACTGTTGAATCCAGCAGGCCTTACAGTTTTTATATATAGATATTTAGACCCCACTGTGCCTCCATGGCCTTATGATATTAATTTTTTTAATAGATAGCAAGAAGACAAAACCTCATCTTTTATACTTAGTGGGTTAACTTTTCTGCTTTCCATGCTGTGTCTGGCCAAACTCAACTGAAAGATGCAGAGATGAACAGCCAAGTGAAAATGGAGAATATCAGTCTAGGTCAAAATATTACCCTATGCAATTCAGTTTCAAAGGACACCTATAAGCAGCCATTAAAATTCTAACATCCAAGTCTTAGACAAAATTTAAAGAGGGGAGCAAATAACCAAACATTAATCAGGTTTCTTGACAAAGGTTACAGGAATGGAAAGTGATAATAACTCATACTTGTTATAGTTTTCACATAATCATCTCATGACCTACTGAGGTTACTGAGCTGTATGTCATCCTAAAGTGCATGGGTAGGGACTGAACCTTTTCTCTCTCTTCTAATAGCTCTTCAAGTTTTAGTAGTTTTAACTGTATCTTTGTTTTCACAGTTTGTGTCTTGCTGTCTTAAAGCTTCCAATATGAATTGACAAAAACAATTATAGTTGTCATATTAGCTGAGGCCCTTAAACTAAACCTTATTTTTTCATAGGTCTTGTAATAGACTGGATTTTTTGTTGCATCAGCTTACACTAGGCAAACCTCTTATTATAATCACTCTTTAATAGCTCATAGAGAAAGATCTTTGAGAAAATGTAGACAAAGTACAGCACACATACAATTATTTATGTTTACTTGTCTTAAGGGGGCAGCAGCAGCACACTGTGCGGCTCGAGAGCCACATTAGTCTGCCTGTGGACAGGATTAAATGCAACTCTTTATTTGATAGCGGAGCTAAATGGGATCTTGGTGACGTTTGTCATATCGGGTCTTTCTGAAAACAAAGTCCAGTGTTTCAGCCTGATAGGGTTCATTTTTTGACATTTTTTAGAGGCATAGACAATTTAATATCATGTGAAGTGTTTGGTATGTGGCACTGTAGTTTAGTTGGGCAGGTATAAGGCTGTTGCCGCGAGCAGCAGCCACATATAAGTGTTTTCACAAGCAAAACTCGTCTGGAATTGCTTTCTGCAGCCATTACCAAGGCCTAGGGGACATAATATGGAAATAATAGAATGCAAATTTACTCTGGCACTACTCTTCAAAAGCCACAAGGTTTCTGTACTTTGACATATTAAACTCTAAATCAACAACAGTTGATCTAGTATGTTCCTAATCACTCTCAAGTTCTCTTTAAGAATGACACTAACCATTTGCTTGCTTTCTGATCATCTGAACAAGTTAATAGTTGTCCCTCAGGTTTCTTTATTGCTGTATCTTCTCGAGTCCATATTCCATTTATGTATCAAGTCACAAATGCATATTTCTCCTCATGTAAAATGTTATGAATCAATGGAATTCAGATCAAATATATCAAATGAGTCTATGGGAGGAGAATAAGTGTTTTACTAAGTTTTTTCTCAAAGCACTCCTGTAAGTGTCTTTGTCTGCAAAATCTTCAGATGCGTTTAAATCTTACTTGCTACTTGGTAGTTTCGCAAGACTGAAACTGCAGAGAAATATCCTGAGAAAATAACACCCAAATCAGTATGTCTCTGTATGTGATGCTGAGAAAAGAAGTAACTGATAGGATAGCTAGTTTTTTTTCTTCAGAAAATTTAGTTCTATTCATTAAATATGCATTGATGCAAATAATGAAGCTGAAGGTAACAGCTATGTTGTCTAAAATTTACTGAGTAATCTCTCAATGATAATGTGATGGAATGATCAATGGCAGTTACATTAGAATGGCCATTTATTGTAAAAAAATAGTTGAAAGAAAGGCATTTTTTGTAGTAAAGAGGCAGTTGCCAAATTACTGTGAATATCAGATAAATGTAACACCATTCACTATGACCATCAATGACCCAGAAGGGGGCAATTTTCTGTCTGTAATTTTCTGTTTATGTATGTGGTTATTCTATGCAGTTGCATATCACATGCTGTTGTCATCTTCATGTATGAAAGCAAAATTATTATGTCCTGAACAATCTTGGTTTTTACAAAAATCAGAACGTTATGGTAAAGGAGATCAAAGTGTATATGGTATAAGTACTTCACATATTTTCTCTGTCAAGTGATATATCCATTTTGTCTTTGGAAATAGTAGCTGCACCTGCAGGCTCACAGACATGAGAACAGCTACTCTGTTTTCCCACTGAGAATAAAATTGTTGGTGCCTTGCAATAAAACACTATGGTGTGCAAGACAAAGAAAGCAATGGTAGAAAAAAGGATTTTCTGGTATTAGATATCCTGGATCCCACCTTTGTTTTGTAAACCTAATGTACTTCCACAACACAATAGTCAGTTTTCTTTAATTTTAGAGAAAAGGTGAGAAAGAGTGTATTTCTGAGAGGTATAGTGTAAAGAGCTAAATTATTTACCTATGGTGTAAAAAGCATTATTAGTACTCAGTGTCTGAAACAAGTTTTCCAAGTCTTCTTATCCCACAGAACTGAACACTAATCTGTAGGAAAATACAGTCAAATTAGGCTGTCTGCCGAATATTGGACACATATTCTAGACACATAGAATCCATCAGTACAAGAAGCTCTGTAAACTGAACAAAAAGTAAGGAAGATATAAAGATCACAAAAATGTAAACCAAGCAGTCCAGGAATCCTACTGAAGATATTTCACCATTTTAATAGTAACAAGAATAAAATTTTGAAGTTGTTCTTCTTTACACATACATGTATTTTCTGCATAATCTCTCTACTTACATATTAGAAAGTTAAGAACAAATGAGGGTGTTTAAAGTTTGACTAGAATACTGCATTGCTAGACAAGCAGTATGCTGCGCTCTATGGGTTCGGTAAGACTATAAATGACAGTGTAAGAATGCTCTGTTCTTTCCCATCTTTGTCTCTTTGCTCCCCCTATTTTGCATTATGCTTGAGACTCCCTGTGCACCCTTCCACACACCTTAATATGCTTCATATCATCACCTCATATAGCTGTTCTCCTTCTTGACATGATAATATATTGGTTAGAAAATGCTAAATGGTATCTGATTATGATAATCATTTAATGATTCCATAATTCTAAAATTTCTGATTTTTAAAGATTAACTTTCTTATTAGAAGTGGAGTTAGAGTTAAGACTATTTGGTCCCCTTCCTTTGTATTTTCTCATTATAAAGAATTTAGGTTCCTTTACAGTTAAATGTAATTCTGAAATACCAGAGTTTTTAGCATGAATATTAATCAGCCCTTCCCTTTGAGAACTATTTCTCATGCTTAGCTTATGTGACTCCTTACTTGATAAAGTACCTTACCTACCCTGTAGTGAGGCAGGCAATGTGCAGAACACTATAGCTAATACTCATTAGCAGGGGCTGTGGTGTTGCCCTGCTGTGGGATGCGAGGCAGCACAGGAAAACAGCAGCAAGCACTAAGGCATGGCTACTGGGATTCCTCCACTCCTGAAGGCTCAGTGCGACATGTGAAGCCACTGTGCTTCCTGTTCTGCGGCTTTCCACCCATGCAATGGAGCCCGTGCAGGCTAACACATAGATGCAGCTACAGTTGGGATTTCTTAAAATGGTGTCACAGAATTTTGAGTAACATTCATTGGTGAGTATGTGTTGTACGCACAGATAGTAATTCTTATAGAATCGTAGAATCATAGAATATTTAGGGTT